>NC_090934.1:237636260-237939290 GCF_040938575.1 Ambystoma mexicanum
ATGACTGCCATTCTCTTCTATTATTGAACATCCAGGGCAGTTTTGCAGACTGTGAAGCATTTCTGAATTTACTGTGGGATGCATCATTTCAGAGTAGCCCCCTGCTGACGCCCACCTTCCCTCCCACTCCCACTGACCTGGTGCCAGCAGCCAGACTTGTTACATTGTGCTTCATCCAGAGAACTCATTATCCTCGCTCCCTCTACGAATTCACATCCTTCTCTCCTCTTTTGTGTTTGGTTAAATGACGGCCTTCCTGCCAATTACGTGCTTTATATCCTGACCCACCCCTCCACAGCACGAGGACAATGAATGCTTGCTGGCACCAGCTGGCTTCCCTGTCTGCCACATCATATGCAGCTCTGTGCAATCTGGAGTCATGGCTGGTATTTGTCATCCAAACTTGAATAGCCTAAAATCACCCGAACTCCTGTGTGCTCATGTTTAATTGTTAAGGTAGTCGAGGTACCAGGAGCCAGACCTGCCGACATTTGAAAATCAAAAACCCAGGGATTTCCGCTGAGGCACCAGCCTAACTCTGCCCCGAAGTACTGTGGACTTTAGCCCCACCCCCAGGTTAAAACACACACACTTTTCTGAACCAAGGGGTGTGGCCAGAGTCCAGAATATTTATGGGCAGTGTTCATGGATATTAAACTTAACAGCGGGAGTCGGCGAAGCCTACAATGATTCCTTGTGGGAATTCACGATAAACATCCTCGTCCATAGCATTTAAGGGGTTAATGCAACAAAACCTTTGAACATTTATTTGGTGTTGGACAGAACGCCACCTTCATTTTGGGTCCACCTGTTGCACAGCTCAGGAGCAGAATGATGACATCACTGAATAGATCACACGTGACATCACTTATGACATTATCAATGACATCACTGGAAACTAGAGCTCATGGACAATATCACACATGGTATCAAAGATTAAATCATCAAGATATCACTAGTAGGCTGTATAAAATGCGAACGTGTGACACACATACAGTGTAGTGGAGATCACTACAACATGTAAAGGTAATACAGTGTTTGGTGTCAGAAGCAATGTTTGTCTGCAGTTCTCCATCACATTTCGATAAATCTTCTATATCACTCATGACGCCATCCTCGAGTGGGTCTCTTTTGCATGAAAGTACAGGGTATTACATTGTGTTCTTAAAGATGTAACTTTGGCCTTCAGTGCATGTTAACAGGTAGTTACTATGGATTTAGACACATGTGAAACAGTCCACAATCTAGTCTCACACTGCCTGGTGAAGAATTTAGCAAACACTGTAACTAGTACGATTTTGCAGTGGGAACAACAGGATAGGAACATTAACTAGAGGATACAGTTTTTCAAATCTCTTTCTTTTGTATCTATCACAACAAACTAATTGGCACTTTAACGTTGTAAAGGTTAGGATCCAAACATGTGAAAAGTTAAAGCTAATTATATTGGGCAACCTATCAAGGTCAATTACAATGAAATATAATTACATGTTTCAAGGAGATATTTGTGTCAGTATAAAGGGTGGTAAGGAACGCTACTGGTTAAAGTTGTGTTGTTTATAATGTTTATAAAAGTGGAGATTATCTGAAGCATGAACCACATTCTAGACGGTATTGTTTCATTATTTCTGATGCTGGAAAACAGGTTTTTGGTGTATGTTTATCATGTGTTGCAATAGAGCATGACATTTTTTCAGTATAACAGTTACTTTCCAGTGATGTTATAAGTGATGTCATATGCATTGTCATTAGAAAAATCATGTGATGTCATTGAAGAGCTCATAGTGATGTCATTAATGATGTCATATGAGATGCCAGTGATGCCATCTCTGATGTCAGCGCTTGCTCATGGGTTGTACAACAAGGAGGCTCTGAGTTAAGGTAGTGTACATTTCAATACCAGCCAAATTTGAACAGTTCTGTTACATTAAACTGATTTACCTTAACTGTATATTAAAGTTTTTGACTGAATTTAACGGTCTGTTTTATTCTTTATCCCCCTCCCTCTTTACTATCACAATGTCTTTATTTGATTTTATCCGTAGGATGTCAACACTCTTGTCTTAAACTACGATAAAGAATGTTTCACGTTTTGCACATTTCCCTTACCTCAAGTATTCACTATGCAGAGTTTTCTGTCATCTAGGTCCACCTGAAAGAGAACTAACTAAAGTGACTTTGCAGTAGTTTGCTATCAACCAGCCTGGCATTGGTGTGCAAGGGGTATTCTATGTCGTTTTCTACACAGGAATTCTGTTGAAGTATTTTACTTCACCGGAATTTCCCCTGAAGAAACTCAACAACTTATTTTTGTTTTGGGGTGGGGTTTCCCCTCAAACCACTCCTTTACTTATGTTAGACCCCATACGCTAGGCCCCTCCCCACCACTTTTCACCCCTTACCTCCCTTTATTTTTTGAAGAGTTAGTGAAGTAAAATGCTTGGCCACCATTCCCGTCGGCAAAACGACATGTAATCTGGTTGTGAAGGGGCTCAGAAGAACAAGAGCTAGTGACGTTTTGGCAGGAGACAAGTGTGTGGAAGATGGAAGCAAGGCAGTGAATGACAGTAGAGAGCTGAATGCCGACCAGCCAGATGATGGGAATGCAGGCCACAGTGAAATGAAATGGGTCTGAGATCCACTATGAAAGCCAATATTCGGAGCCATTATTTTAATACACCAACGTGCTAAGCTATTTTTACATTTTTCAAAGAGGCAAGGACGCATTTTGGTCATTTATATTTGATTGCCTAGTACACTGAATTATAGAAGCGTTAGGCACTTTCGTTTGATAACCATGCACGCTGAAGTAGTGCAAAGAGACAAAGAAGCACTTGGAGAATTTTCATTTGGTTATCTTGTAAATCAAATGAGTGCAGAGAGGCACAGAGAGTTCCTTGTAGTTTTTACTTGATTACCCAGTAGAATTTAATTAGCACAGAGAATTAAAGTTAGGGATTTTTTTATCAGCATTGATTCAGACATTAACCTGTCAGTTGAATGATGTCTGACCATTGTGTTGTGTCTGACCATTGTTTTTTTTTAATAAAGTATTTTATTATTATCATAGTATTACAACAATCACAAAAATCAAAAACAAATCAACATAAGGACTATCATGGTCAGTCTCAATCAACAAAGGCAGTGCACATATCAGCTGTGGTCAAGAGTCTTCCTTAGTACATATATCGGCGTGTAGTACATAATACCCATTGCACGCTCCCCAGCATGCAGGAGGGAGTCTTAGATCGCTTCTTCTTCCCACCTATCCCAAATTTTCGAGGCTTTGTTGGGACAGCCCCTTGCCAAATAGATCCTGTGCTCCATCATGGCGCACACGTCCATATCCAGTTTCCATTGATCCATTGTCGGGGGGTCCGGGGCTCCCCATTTCTGCGCTATATTACGCTTGATCAGCCCTGCTGCCGTGTGTAAGAGCAATCTCTCCCACTTGTTAGCTTCGATTTCATTAGGTATTCCCAGGAGTAGGGCTTTTGGGTCCAGTGGTATGGTCCGGCCCAGGACCCTGGAGAGCTCCCCACAGCATGCATTCCAAAAGGCTTGTATCCGGGGACATGCCCACAAGATGTGAAAGAAGGTTCCCTCCTCCTCCCCGCAGCGGAGACAGTTTGGGTTTGGGGCCCTTTTCCAGCCGTATAGTCGCGTCCTCGGGTAGTATACCCGGTGCAGTATCTTCAACTGCACCAGTCGGAGCCTAGAGGAGATAGCAATTTCACGATGGTGCATGAGGACTTGTATCCAGTCCTCCGGATCTATCTCTCCCACATCCGCTTCCCATTTCGCCTTGAGCTCATTCAATTCGTGGGTAGCAAAGGAGGATATGGCGTTATATAAGATGGAAGTGCATTTGGTGGGGATATACGCTGGTAGGATGTTACGCTCTATGGGGGTGTAGTCCGGTAGCCTTGTGTCAGCTGTTAAGTGGGTTCTTAAAGCGTGGGCTAGTTGTATGTAGTGATACCGTTCCGTATTTGGGATCTGGAAGTGTGACTGTAGATCCTCAAATGAGGCCAGTTTCCCATTTGTGAGCATATCCCCCACTCGCGTGACCCCTGCTTTCATCCAGTTGGGCCATGGCTCTAGTTCACGGGATGCAGCTAGATTATTATTTTGCCAGAGAGGTTGTGCGATGGTAAGTTTATTATCCCACCCAACGAACCGGTGTGCCTGTCTCCAGACCATAGTGAGGTGAGTTGTAGTTGTGGGTGGGGGGGTTCTCGGGAAGGGTTGATAAAGGATGGTCAGCGGGTCTGCATTCTGTATAGTGGCCATCTCAGCGCGTATGTGAGGTAGGTTCCGATTCCCTTGAAGCAGATCGTTAACCACAGCCAATTGTGATGCCCAATAGTAGGTTTGGAGACGGGGGACTCCCACTCCACCCTCCCAGATCGATCTCTGAAGGGTGGTTAACGCTATTCGTGGTTGACCTCCCCCCCATATAAGGTCCCTAAGAAGTGTCTCTGCTAGGTGAAACTCTGAGTCTGGAATTCTGTGTGGGGCATTTTGAAGGACATATAGGTATCTGGGAAGGGTCATCATTTTAAAGACTGCCGCTCTACCCATAAGGGTCAGGGGGAGAAGTTTCCAGTGTTGGACATCGATAATGAACAGGTCTGTGATCGGTCGGAGATTGTGTTCTACATAGCTTGTCAGGTCCCCGGATATCCTGATTCCCAGGTATCGAAAGCCTTGTCGTTCAACTCGGTACGGGCACTCCTGGGGGATGGCGTGCTCTCCACCCTTCACAGGGAAGAAAACTGATTTATCCCAATTGATTCTGAGTCCAAAGCGGATGAGCAGCTGTGTTACGATGGGACAGGATTGAGGCGGGTCTCCCAGGTATATAAGGAGGTCGTCTGCGTAAAGAGATGTACGGTCCTCATAGCCCTCTGGCCAACTAAACCCATTCCAGGCTGTGTTTTGGCAAATCCAAATAGCGAGTGGTTCGATTGCAAGGGCAAACAAAAGGAGGGAGAGCGGGCATCCTTGCCGCGTACCTTGGCCCAAGGGGAAGGATCGAGAGGACCATACATTTACCTTTACCTCCGCTTGGATGTTAGTATAGAGTAATTGTACCCATCCTATAAAGACTTCCCCGAATCCCATACGGCGCATAATCTCCCAAAGGCTATCCCATCGAATTGAATCGAATGCTTTTTCAAAATCGATTGCCAGCAGGGCCAAAGGTCCGATTATGATCGGAGATCTCTCCATTGCCAGATGGAGACGGCGTAGATTCATCCAGGTCGATTTGTGGGGCAGAAATCCGCATTGGTCCGGGTGAATCAGGGTGGATGTAACCAGTTGTAACCGGTTCGCCAGGAGTTTTGCGAGGACCTTGGCTTCTCCATTAATCAATGATATAGGTCTGTAGGAAGCACATTTGTGTGGAGGTTTGTCAGGTTTGGGTATGACCACGATGGTCGCTTTACATAGGTCTGGTGGGAGGGTCCCTTGTTCCCGGGCGGCAAGAAAAATTCTGTGCAGGGGGGCCACCATTTTGTCTGCTCCTAGCTTTTGCCAGGTTTCAACGGGGAATCCATTCGGGCCCGGTGTTTTCCCCGACTGGAGCTGAGATAGTGCCTCTGAAATCTCGGCCTCTGATACAGCGGAGTCCAGATGCTCCCTCTGCTGCACGGAGAGCGTCGGCAACGATAGCTCGGTTAAGAGGGATGGGTCTAGTGGAGAGGCTGGGGCTCGGTACAAGTCTGCGTAGAACATCGAGAAGGCCTCAGCAATCTCAGCGTCAGAGTGATAGCTGTCGCCCTGTGGTGTGACTATTTCCCGGACATGTCGTTGTCCTTCATCTCTCTTCTGCAGCCAGGCGAGCATTTCGCCCGCTTTGTCCCCTAGTTCATATATTCTCGCTTTAGCCTGCCAGTGGGCCTGCTTAGCGTCATCCATCGCTCTGTTCTGAAGACGCTCTTTGGCGCGTTGGAGGGAACGATGGGTGTCAGGCGTGGGGTCGGAAAGATGTTTAGCCTCCCTGTCGCTCACTTCATTCTCGGCCTCTAGTATCTTTTGGAGCCGGGTGTTCCTTTTATGTGTCGTCCAGGAGAGTATTTCGCCCCTAAGCACTGCTTTGTATGCCTCCCATACTGTCACAGGGTTATCTACCGATCCTTCATTAATTTCGAAGTATTCGGCGGATATTTCCTCTAGGCGATCTATCAGCTCCGGGAACCCCAGGTAGTAGCTATTAAGTCTCCACGTTCTGGGGGGGAGGGCACCCTGCATACATATTTCCATCGAAAGCGGTGAATGGTCCGAGATGCCCCGAGGGAGCAGTTCTGCGGACATTGCCCTATAGAGGTCAGTGTGCGATAGAAGAAAATAATCCAGTCTGGACATAGAACCTTGGGCACCAGAGTGGAATGAATATTCCCTAACATCGGGGTGTAGCTCCCTCCATACATCCCGGAACCCAAGGGCAGATGTAAAGTTGGCTAATTTGGTAGGGGTATCTAGGTTACGATTTCGGAGGTGGGAGCGGTCAGTGTTGTTATTCATGGTGTCATTGAAATCCCCCCCTAGGATGTATATGTCAGGGTGATGTTTACCTATAAGGGTGGTGAGGTCATCCAGTAATTCCTGTCCCAGACCCGGTGGAGAATAGATCGAGACAATTGCCACCTTTTGACCCCAGATCGCTCCCAGGATGAACACGTATTGGCCCCTGGGATCTTGTTCTACGGTATGCTGAGTAAATGGTATACGTTTGTGTATCAGAATAAGGGTGCCCCTGGAGCCCATTGTGTATCCCGCATGAAAGGCAAGGCGATAGTTAGTTCTTTGGAAGAAGGCACAGTTTACCCAGCCAAGTGGGTTTCCGTAAGGAGGGCCACATCAGGGCAATGTCTATTTAGGAATTGCATGATAAGGCGCCGTTTAATTCCTGACCCCATCCCCTTCACATTCCAAGTAAGGAGTTTGAAGCACTTAGTGTGCTGCATGAGGGATATGTGAGTTTGCGTAGAGGATATTTACTACGTATGATGGGGATATTCGGGGTGTAGCGATTCATAAGAGATGGCGGTGTATTCTTCGCCTGTACTAAGGAAGCAGGGTTGCCTCGTGGAGCAGTGCGAGACGCCCCTAACAGGGGACAGTGAGTAGTTCGGCCCATGAGCAAGTGGCAGTCCTGAAGTAACCAACAAACACTTTTCAAACTTTCCCAACACACCCCCACCCCATTCTCCACCCCAACACGAAGTACCTGTCGCCCAAACATGCTGATGCTTCAACTTAAGGTGTCAGCTCAAAAACCATACCCTTAGATAGGGTCGAACCCAACAAGAAAAAGAGAGGTGGGGAGGGGGAGGGGCAAAAGAGGTCTAACCAGGGGAGAGTTCAGACCTTTCCCCAGAGTTCCCACCTTGCGCCCATCGTCGACTTCTTCCATGGTGGGTAGATTGGGCGTCGGTATCTGAGGCGCGGTGGGTACACCCTCGTGTTTCCCAGCAGTGTACTAAGGTCCTCGTAGGGGACTATAGTTAGTTCATTCCTCTTCTTGTTGTGCTGGTGGCTCGGGATCTCCTGTCCTCCCCGTTCTGGGTGTCTCCTCGGGGAGGCCCGCCTCGGTCCGGGTCGGGGTCGTCCTCTCGGTCTCCTTGGTCTTGCAGTCCAATCGCCCTCTATGTGAGCCTCTGCCCACTTCCAGGAGTCTTGTGGGTCGGTGAAGTGGACAGTAGTGCCTTTATGATAGATCTTAAGTTGGGCCGGGAAGAGCAGTCCGTATTTCACGTTCATCTGAGCAAGTTGTTTCTAGAGTGGTTCAAAGGATTGTCGTGCCCTCTGCACTTCTCGGGTATAGTCCGGGAAGAAGGCGATTCGGGAGCCGTTATGGGTGATCGTCCCCTGCGAGCGTGACAATTGCAGAAGGGCATCCCTGTCGCGGTAGTTGAGCAAGCAAGCGATGATAGTCCGGGGCGGAGCGCCCGGGAGCGGTTTTCCCGAAGGTATTCTATGGGCCCTCTCCACCGAAAAGAATTTTGAGAAGGATTGGGGTTCGAAGATGTCCACGAGCCACTGCTCCAGGAACAATTCCGTGCATTGTCCCTCTTCCCCCTCCGGCAGGCCCAGGATGCGAACGTTGTTGCGGCGGGACCTTCCCTCTCCATCATCCACTCTCGCCTCCAAGGCTTTCAGGTGGTATAAAGTTTGGGACAGCTAACGGTTGATCCCGCCGATGCTGTCCTCCGCTTCGGAGATGCGGTGTTCCATGACTCCTGTTCTGGAAGTCAGCTTCTGCAGATCGTGGCGTAGGAAGGAGACATCCGCCGCCATGCTGTCTATTTTGGTCTCCATGGAGGAGCGAGAGTTGGCGATGGCCTCCATTACGTCCCGTAAGGAGAGGGATTCATCTCCCGTGGGGGAGTTTGGTCGTGTTGCAGGGTCCGCCGGGGCCGGGGTGGTAGCGACGGCAAACTGGTCCATGCTGCTCTGTGTAGATGGTTTCTTCTGCCTGTCCTTCCCCATGTTCTCGGGAGTAGTGGGGTGCCTGCTATGACGGGGCTGGAATTATTGTATGAACGCCGGTGGAGTGGTCGTACCCCCCCAGTATATGGGATGGTGGCCGTGCAGCGAGTCAAGTGAGGGGGTATGAGTTCCAAAAGCCTCCTCCACCAGGGCCTGGGGCTTATGTGACGAGAGTACTTTAAGGCCCAGCGCCCTTTAGTGGGCCTCCACAATACGCGTGGACCTCCGGCGCTTCTAGCTGTTCACCCAAGCGGGTGGTGGTCCCCCCTTCGCTGGTACGGTACAGTCGTCAGTGGGCAGGGCTCGGTCAATTACTTCTAACGCGGCTGCAGTCGCGGCGTGGTGTCCCAAAGTGGATATGAGTCAGGAGGCAGGAGCCGTACACCACCGGGACCTCAGGAGGGCCACCATTTTCCTCCGCACTTCTCTCGCGGATCGGATCCGTTCGGGCGTCTTCCGGGTGTCAGCGGGGCTCAGCTGGTGAATAATCTCAGGTTCGGCGGTGGAGGAAGAGAGGTCCCGGGCATCCGCCTCACGTTCTGTCCCGTGCCCCGCCGTGTCAGGTCGTCTCGGGCCTCTCGATCAGGCGGAGGAAGTCCGTCCCCAGACACCGGCGGCCATCTTGGTCGCGTAGCTCCGCTGCCGGGCCTCGGCAAAATGTGGATTTATCTCCGTCGTCTGGGCAGGCAGGTGCCACCACCTCTGTCAATCCGAGCCCGCAGCTTTGTGGGCTCGGTCGCAGTGTTTATTTTGCACGAAATCTCCAGGAATCAGGATGAAAATGCAGGATTATTTTGGCGCTTGCGGGAGCTCACTCGGCTCACGTCCGCATCGTCCGCGCGCTGTGTGTCTGACCATTGTTAGTTGAATCAATTTGGCTAAACATCATCCAGAAAAAGAGAAGTCTATTTCTACTGCCAACATTTTTTTAAATGAATTAAAGTAATTAGCAGCACAATTGCACAATTATTTCAACTTTCTGAATGCTAATGCATGATGAATATCTAGTAAATAACAAGTTTGTGATCTTCATCAAAGAAAGTTGTATCATTCTGGATGCATTATTTTATTGTGATGGTTAAAGAGCACATGCAGAACAGTTTTTAATAATACCTAAAAAAAATACATCAACTTGATATCCTTGCAACTTTTCAGAAAAGACCAGAGTGGGAAGTAACATTAATATTCTCTTTGCTGTCAGTAGATTTGCCAATGACAAAACATTCATGAACAGGCTGTTTCAAAAACGACTTCCCATTTACAGAAGGAAGTGTCTAGAAGCATGGCATAAGAAAAGGGAAGTAGGTAATCACAATTAAATCACTGCATCACCAAAATATGTTTTTTGACATAAAGATTAGCACGTTTTAAACATTCAATCCTTGAATGATGCTTCTGGGAGCAAAGCTCTCACACACACACACACACACACATTTCCATTCACAACACACAATCACACAGGCACTTATTTTTTCAAACATTTCAAAACTGACCCAGGAACGATCTATCCAGAACTGTCCACTCAATCACTTCATGTTGATGAACACTACAACGAACCGCCTGCACACGTACGAAATATCTTATCTAAAATGTATTATATTCAGATTAACTGCAAATGCCATATCATCAGAATTTCACCTAGCAACAACGTGTTTTGTCAAGGCAATAACTATCATGCAACTAAAAATGCCATTCTTTTTAATGTCTAGTCAATATCCAAACGGTTATTCTACACAAAGTGTACTGTTTTGTAGTAGTTAATTTATTAACTTAATGCTATCGGCTTAATGAGAATTAGATTCGTATTAAACAATAAATATCCATGTATCCATATTAATTCATTCAAATTAAAATCCTGAGAATATCCACTTTTCAGTGTTAAAAACCAGAATAATGACCATGAAGTCTTCAAATGGGCAGAGCTTTATACAAGAGCAGAACATAGTCAATTGTATAAGCACTTCAAGAATGCAATACTGCCCTTTAATAGATCAAACATCTAGCATCCATAATAGCTGTTTTCACCCTTATGACTACAACAGTTATAAACTTGACAAAACAAATGTTACTTCCATTTCACTTTCATTTGATTTCAAGAAAATACTTTTGTAGGGCAACTCCCATCGATCATACCACGAAAATACAACCCGCTATTGAAAAGGTCTAGGTGCACCCACTTTTGAGAAAGACAAGAGTTTTATTTTGTATACAAAAAGAAAAGGCAACATGGTATTATAAATCCACTACCTCAGAGCTCTCTAACGACTTCTGTACAAGGTTCAGGTAATAAACACACAAATTGTCACCCATGACGTCGATATACAGTGTTAATCCCCACACTCATTGGCCACCGCCTATATACATGCAAATGATTATATATATATAAATTGGTTCCGCTGTCTTCTCGCTCATCTTCACCACACGTGGATAACGTCCTCATCCATCCTGAAATGCTGTAAAGCAATAGATTAACATCAACTGGCACCACCTACTTTTTATCCTAACCACGTGAGATGCACCTGGTTATCAGTGAGAACTCAATGGGCAATTTCGAGCTGGTCCTGTGGACAAACCACCCTTTTCTCATCCCAGACACGTTGATGTCCCATCATGCCCTCCCCACTACACGGCCATCATTGTTAGCTCTCCCTGGCACAAAATATAGATCATGTTGTTCTCTTTCTCACCTTTATCAGTTCCCTTTCCCAAGAGTAAACCTAGCATCCCACTAATCAGTCCAGTTCATGAAGGATAACAAACCAATTTCCCTGCACAAATAAAGTGATTAACATTCTGGGGGGCACTAATGCCTTAAATCTTGTTCATGTTTTAGCATCCCAAGACCTCTGCCTTCACTCTCATGGATATGACCTTGGTACTAGACTGCTTCCCTTAGCTTCTTCGGCTGCACACTTTCCTACCTAATTAGTTCAAAGGCCTAGCTGATGTGGGGGCATTTGTGCCTGGGAATCAGGATGCAATGATGAGGCAAGGAATAAGACCTAATTGTTCTGTGTTTCTGTGAAAACATGGCCTGCGAGTATTCAGGTTTACCTGTACATTCAGTGTTAGTTTGTGTTATGGCTATCATGTATATATATGCATACAATATCCTACATAATTCTATTGCAACACTACAGATTAACTTCCCCCTTTATGGTCTCCTACTCCCACCAATTATCCCTACCCATAACACACCTCCTCCTCACTAGACTGTGCTGTGCTCATTTTCATATTCTAATATATTTTTCACAATCTAAATCGTCAAGGAGTGGTGGTGGTCTGGACATGCATCCCAACATTCCCCCCTTTAGGTTATCCTTCATTAACCGACTTATCCCTTTCTCTTTGTCGATGTGCTTCATCTTTTGGAACGCATGCCCTACACACATAGCGCAAACTGCCTCCGCCTTGCCCGTACTTTTCCGGCGTACATGGGTGATATGTGCAATCCCCATCATATGCCAAATCTAACCAGTGTTTAGTGTAGTTCTCAGGATCTGGTGGGGGTGATGTTAGTGTACTGGGGGCAAGGGGGTGAAGGGGTTGTTCATTTCTGACCATGCATGTTTTATTCAAATCCTCAGTTTGCGCCTGCCCCTCTTTCGTGCCTGGGAGAGCTATTCTTGCCCCAATAGTAACCATCATTTTTGAACTGCTCGGGATAGTCTTAACACAGCATTGGAGCATCATCTGGCACATGAAAAACACCACCAACAGGAACACTGTGATCGGAACCAGTAACTTCACCAGTGTCCCAAGCCAGGACGGTGCCCATGGGAACATTGTTTGGAACCCATCTTCAGGATGCACACCTGCTTCGTTTTCCATTCCGGCCTTCAACTTGTGCAAGGCCCCTATGATGTGTGTCAAGGACCCGTTCTCTGCATCATTTGGGGGTATGTACATTCAACATGACAACCCGATCTTCTTGCACACACCCCCTTCCATCGCCGTTAGGAGATCTAGAACGTATCTATTTTGAAGCATCATCGGCCGGATTGCCCCTAATTCATTTTTGACTGCATTAAGGCCTGGTTCAGTGTCATTCACCAATTGAATCACCTGCCGCCAAACAATCTGTAGATACTTGCCATTCGCTGCAGCCTGTATTCCTGGAGTCATGAAAAAGGTGAAGAATACTTCAATTTTGGTGTACAACCGGTACATATCTGGGATTGCTTTGAGCAACTTGGATGATTTTTCCAGCAGACAGTTTGATCTCTTCCTTCTCAACTTCAACAACCACTTGTTCTTCTTCACCTAGGGGGGCTGGATGGATAGTGAAACAGATTATAGCACCTCACGTTTGGATGCTATTGCCAAATGCACTTCTGGCACCACCAGGATAGCTGAGTGCAGGATTGGCAATGCACAGGTGCCTCACCAAAAGGGTGGAAAATGCAGGTATGATTATTGGCTTCATTCCCAATACACTTAGTGTTAGTGTCTACTGGAACAGTTCCATGCTCCCAAAAGCAAAATTGGTATTCATCCACTGACTGCACTTTTACCAGTGTTTCAAGGGCTTCAATCCATGTTAGTTCAGATGTGTATGCAGAACATATCTCAAAACAGTTCCTATTAATGCTCCATATGACTTCTTCAGCAAACCCTGCCAATCCCCCTTGCCACACAGCTCACCACCACCTTCTCCCATATGTTTGATATGAACAGCACTGGATCCAATTTCAACATAGGCTGGATCTTGAATTGGGGGGCACTGTTATCCTTTGCACACTTTTCCTCATCTTTGTCCTTTAGTACAATGTGTACTGTTTGTCCTGAAACAGACTTCGAACCCGACACAGCACTAAGTGAACAAGACACTGGGCCTTTAAGGGCAATATCTGCTGGGGTACTAACATTGTGGGTGCTCCTGGCACGTGGGGGATAATGGAGCTGCCATACCAACTCCTGTAGTACCTCTGTTTCCCCTCTGAGTCCACATTGCTATAGCAGATATTGTTAATCTCTGTGTGGTGCACATTGTATCAGACACTACTCCTTTATATGATCATACTCTTTTCCTCCTCCAAACCCCTTTTCACTCTTATTTTAAATCCCATAATAAACTGTCCTGGACTTTCATTTGTTTAAAGTTTACCCCTGTGGTTAGATATTAATCATTTGGTGTTGTAGCTTCAAAAAACCTATCAAACCCATGAACATATGTACATTCCTTTGTGATACTACTACTACATTCCCACCCCTCCTTTATGTGGCCTACCCATATAACAGCACTAACAATGTATATAAACAATCGAAAGGCAAACCCAAACATGAATACAGCATGGCACTACAAGTGCCCAGAATACACATATTTGATATTGTTCCATAATCTAATAATTTGAATAAACATAGTGGAGAAATAACACTCAAAAATATTTTTTTTTTAAAAAGAATCTCTTCAAAAATCCAAAAAAGGAGAAAAAAGGAAAAACAAATAACACAATTGATGCTGCTGTAAATTGTTAAAAAACAAATATGAAACAGCGACAGTAATTAAAAAACATTCTCCAAAAGGCTTTCAGGATCGGGAACTTCAGACAAATGTACCCAATAAAGCAGTTCCTTTACAGCAAGGGGAGAAGCATATAGTACAATGTAAGGACCACTTCACTCCATCTACGAGCAACATTTTTTATATAAACTTTGTCATGAGGAAACAATTTCAGTGGTGGCAAGCTCACATATTCTGGTGCGGCACTGTAACTGAAGTCTTCCAACTGCCGTGGAGCAATCTGTTGAGAAATGTATTTAATACACTTTGTTAACTGGGTCAAATATGAATGGAATTCATTCTCCAGGATCGACACAGCCCTGTGAGCATCTCAAGCACTCTGCACAGGAGTTAGTGGTGTGTGGATATGTCTCCCCTTCACAATCGCATGAGGGGAGAGGTGATGGTCGTTGCAGGTCTGAGTCCTTAAACAGAACAAGGCTAAGGGGAGACAATTCACCCAATACCTTTTCAGTGTTACACACAACTTGGACAATTTTGTTTTGAGCAGACCGTTCTTCCTCTCCACACTCGTATTGGCCTGAGGGTGATAAATGGAACACAGCATGTGCTTTATTCCTAAAAGAGCAGCACTTTCTTTAAACAACTCATTAAAGAAGTGGCTGCCATTATCGCTCCTAAGGGTATTGCTCACTCCCCATCGGGGAAACACTTCTCTCACCAAAAACTTGGTGGACGATTTGGCATCTGGAAGTGCACACGGACCAGCCTCAATCCAATGGGAGAAAGGACAAACAACCCAATCCAGTACCGAAAAGAATGACACTTCTCTCCCATATCAGCAAAATCTATGTGCAAATCACAGAATGGACCAATAGGGCATGGCAAAGTGTCTTTTAATGTCATCAAAGTTTGTCCTGTACTATAAGACTGCCACACCACACAGTTGGACATAAACATGGATAACAATTACTGGCTATTAGGCACATGCCAATCTTCCTGAATATCTGCTGCAATATGTTTTTTAGATACATGGGCGGGATAGTGGAGCTTGCCGAATGCCACCAATGCTAATGCTTGAGGCATCACAACATTCCCTGTACTCATTTGTCTCCACATCAAGTCAGATGGGGATTGTGCACACCCTCTCTTTTGACACACTAACTTTTCACTTAGTGGGGCCAGGCCTTCTATCCCAAGAAAGTTTGTAACAGGGAGGGCCCTGCAACTGTAGATGCTTGTTCACAGTAGGTCCACTGATATGCTTTCATTTGGTGCAACATCTGCACACCTCCCATCCCAAGATGAGCACAGCCGTGCGGCAGATGCCCGATTCACCAGGATAATCATTGCTTGATTATTTCCCCTGATCCGACATTCTATTTCCACTGCTTGTCGATATCTGAATAAACTGCCTACTTCCAACATGGCAGCCCGACGCATTGCTCAACGTATCTGCATTTTAATGCAGCGCATCCACCGGTAGGCGGAAAGCAGCCCGTTTACTGAGAATCCCTGTGATTGAAAAGGCCCTGTTCTGCATTGTTCGTTCTATTCCTCCTCTGAACCTGGAGAGGGCAGGAGCCCTTTGCTATCCTACATCTGGGCCCAGGGACCTTGCCACGTTGGTCCGCTGATGCGCTTTCATTCGGTGCAACTTCCGCACACCGCCCATCCCAAGGTGAGCACTGCTGTGCGGGAGATGCCCAGCCCACCAGGATCATCATTGCTTGATTATTTACCCTGATCAGACATTCTATTTCCACTGGCTAGAGTACATGTTTGAAGTTGCATAAAGCACACCCAATGCGCCCTGCGCCACTTGACTGTTCAGTGCTGTTTGGTATTGTATACGTGTAAGCTTCTGCGGGCAAGTTAGCACGCAAGATAATCTAATCTACAGTACTTCTTCGACTGTTATGGCACTCAGTTGTTTCTGACGATCCTTGATGTTGTGTATGACAGCTATCTTATTACGGTTACTAGTCCCTAGAACCATTTTGCCTGCCGCTACATGCATTCACCTACGTTCATTTGATTTTGTTTGTTAGCCTTGTTATAGTGGTCATTACCTCAGTAAATTATTCTGTTTACTGCTACTTGTATTTGTCTGCCTTCATTCGCCGCTGTTCATGTCAGCCACTTTATAGTGGTCATTAGCTTAGCGAGTTATTCTTTTACTATTACCTGCATTTGCTCACCTTCACCCGATGTTAATCATGCCAGTCATTTCATAGTGGCTACCAGCTCAGCTAACTACTTTGCTTGCCTTTACCTGCATCTTTTAGGACTTATTTGACCCTCCCAGCATATATTTTACATCTAACGCTTACATTGCTGTCGGCCATTACTACAGTTAGCTGTTGTTAATCCATAATTACTTATATGTACATTAATTTGCCTCAACCTATAGTTGCATTAGTGTATTTAGGACTTGTGATCAACGTCCCAATGCTGACACTCCTTCTTGAGTAGAGCCTTCAACACCATGCTTTAATGCTTACACCATAACATTCTTAGGTTCACAGAAGAACGTGGATTCCCGCTAACAGTTAGCATTTAAGTACCAACATTAGTTAGATATACCACTAGTACTAATATTGTCGGCCTATCCATAGTGGGATATAGTTCTAGAATCTGTTTTCCTTGCCCACAGTACAGCACTAGAACTTGTCTTCCTTGCCCGAGTATTGTGTTACACTGATTTGATGTGTACTACACCACCCCATTTGCCTTCTAATCAGATCACCAACACACGTCTGCCTTTGCACGTTACAATGCATTGGCTTCACTGGACATATTATACTCTTGCCCTACTCCTCAACACATCACTAATCTCCTGGTTTACTCTCAACACCAGCACTGACCTACTGTACCCTCATACAGTCCAGATGCAACAAATACAACATAACCTTGCTAGCTCGTGTCACACTCTCAACTTCATATCCACTCATCAGTGCCCCCTGTTATCACCAACCATTCTCACCTCGTGCCCACATAGCCCTGTGCCTATAGACACCATGCCAGACACCAACCCCTATCTGAACTCCCCAGCCCTTTGGCTACAACATTTCACAACCAAACCAACACCAAACCAACCTTGCACCACCTAGCTCAGAAATCAGACACTAGGCTCAAGAGTTTGCAAAAAACCTATCGCCCTCACCCTTGCACCAACAACAAGTGTGAGTAATCAAACTGATACCCTGACTTCTGGCCACAACAATGCCCCAAACCTCTTGGACAACAGCCCTTCTAGTTCTAAAGACTCTCTGATCAAAGGTGCCCTAAACCATGCCAGGTCCCTCCCAGCTCATGCTCTTGACGTCGTCGGCTTCATCATAACCGAAGACCTTGACTTCCTTACCATTATGGAAACATGGCTACCCGCTGCAGCTTGCCCAGCACTGTCCTTGGCGATACCAGATAACTACCCCATCGTTAGATGTGACAGGAGCACAAACCAATCAAAAGGTGGCGGTATTGCCATTATCTTCAAGAACTCCCTTGAACTTAGACCCATTCCTAACCTTCAGATCCCATTTGCTGAACTGCAATCAATCAAATTGCCTATTTCACCCAATCACACTGCCACATTGCACCTCATCTGCCGGCCGCCAGGGCCTACCTCCTCCTTCGTCGAGGATATCTCCACCCTCCTACCTGCCAACACCAAACCCAACTCACAAATTATACTACTTGGAGATTTCAATCTTGGCTTCCAAGAACTAAATGATACCAAAGCTCTTGACCTAGCCAGCTCACTAACGGATCTAGGATTCACCCACCACATCCAGGAGCCTAATCACATCAAAGGGAGAACCCTTGATTGGCTTGCTGACTTGAACTACATGATTAACCTGATGTCCGTCACACCGTGCATCTGGTCTGATTAACACAAAATAACCTTTGTAATTAAATCCACACCCCTAAGTATCAAATCTAACATCGCTCCTGCATTCACACTTGCAACAAGAAGGACTTCACAAAGGAGAACCTTTTCCCATGAATCCTTTTCCTTTTTAACAATATCTCATCATCTAGTTCCAACCGTACAGTCCTGGTGGGCACCTATAATCATACTATCCTAAAAGCACTAAACTCTACAGCCCCGCTAACATTGCGTAAACCAAAACCACATCCCCATCTTAACTTTTGGTTTACACCACATCTCAGAGATCTCCGCAAAGCAAAAAGAAATGCAGAGGTGCACTGGAAAAGTATCCCATCTGACGCCAATAAAAGTACCCTGATCATTGCATCTTCTAACTCCAAAGAAGCTATATTCTGAGCAGAAAAAGATGCTTATAACAAACGTGTCTTGCAGACTGAATCTAACACCAAAGAGCTCTTCAAGATTCTTAAATAACTTGAGTATCCCATAGCCCCCTTGGACCAGTGCACTGACACCTCATGGTGCACTAACATCCAAAAAGCACTCCTCAATAAAATCTCCACATTGCAAACTAAAATGAACACTGAAAAATGTAGCCTATTCCCTGATCCAGCGCCTAACTCTCCTGCATACAACATCCCTGCATCACCATATCCTTTTAAACCATTCTGTTTTTCACCCCTTTCTACATGGGAAGTGGAAAACATTATCAAAAAGCTCAAACCTTCCAACTGTGAATGTGACTCCTGCCCTGCACCTATCATCAAGGAGGCCGCCCACGACCTTGCTCCTTTCATCACCACCTTTATAAACGCTTCCTTTAAATCCAGGACCATCCAGGACAACCTCAAGGATGTATGGGTTATCCCTTTAATCAAAAAACCCACCCTTGATCGAAGTAACTCTGCTAACTACAGACCCATTACCACAGTGCCCTTCCAACTAAAAATCTTGGTTAGGGCAGCCTACTTACAAATACAGGCCTATCTTGAATCCAAAAAAACGTCTAAGCCTCCGCCAATCTGGCTTCCGTCCTTGACATGGAACAGAAACCACCCTTATTGACTTAAAGACACAAATCGAGAATTTAAAAGGTAAGGGTAAGCTGCCCCTTCTACTACTGCTCGACTGATCGGCAGCTTTTGATTTGGTCATCCAGCAAATTCTCTGCCAGCACATTAAAACAGCTGCCCAATTCTCAGATGAAGCTACCTCATGGATCAGATACTTCTTGGCAAACAGAACCATGCAGGTCTTTTCACCCTCTGCTTCTGCTGAACTGTCACCAGTCCCTTGTGGGGTCCCACAAGGGTCTTGTGTCTCCCAGACACTATATAATGTGTTTACGAAGCCTCTCTTTGATATTCTTGACTATCTGGGTGTCACCTATACCAACTACTCCGATGACACCCAGATACTCATCCCTATAACTGGTGATTACGCAACTGACTCAAAAGCACTCAATGATGTTCACATAGTCATCCAGGCGTGAATGGCGCATCATGGGCTTTGCTTAAATGATGAAAACACTAAGTTACTCATCTTAGGCTCACACTTCAGACTCAATAAATTGGACCCTGCCTTCAAATCTTTCATTATCAATGGGAACACCATGAAGGTCTCAAAGGATATACAAACATTAGGCATTTACCTTGATTCCACCCTCTCACTCACTAGACACCCTAATGCTGTGGTGTCAGCCTCGGCCTACACATGAAAACTTATAACAGCATGTAGACTCTTCCTAATGGCCACTAACTGCATTATCCTTGCTAGAACCCTTGTTATGGCTAAAATGGACTAATGCCACACCTCACTGTATCTTGTAACTTTTGCACTACTTGTAACATATGTACCTTCTTGTAAATGTATGTACCTTCTCAAGAATCTGTGCCTTCCTGTAAATGTATGTACCTGCTCAAGAACCTGGGCCCGTGGTCTCCGGGTGAGGTTCTTACTGTACCTTTGCAAGTGCTGCACTACTTGTTAACTTATGTACCTCTCTATGTAACTAATTTACCTCGTCAAGAAATGCACCCAGATGCCTCTGGGCCAGGCACGCAATACAAATAAAATAAATACAAATACACAAAAGCTGGATGCTCAGGTGTCTCTGGTACTAGCAAATAAGTGCCCTTATTTGCTGCAGTGTCTGCCGCTTTGTTCCCGAGAGAGACAAAGGGCCTCATTACAAGGCTGGCGGAATGGGTTTACCGGCACCGGTAATGGTGCCTTTGCCGGTAAACCCATTCCGCACTATTACGAGGTTCCCTTGCGGGACCCACACAGAACATCTGGTCAGACCAGACGTCCTTTGCGGGTCCCACGAGGGGACCAAGGAGCTAATAACGGGTCCATTATTAACGGGCCTGTTATTAGCTCCATCCCCATTCCCATTGAGCCCTATGTGGGCTCAAATGGGAATGGGGATTGGTTTTGTGAATGAATTACCGGGTCCTCCAAGGTTGGAATGACCCGGTAATTCCTCATTCACAGAACCCAGACCCGCACACGATTTTGGAGGCAGCCATGGCGCTAATAGCACCATGGCTACCTCCAAACTCGTAATGAGGCCCAAAGTCTACCCCGCTGGTGTGGGGGGAACACTTTACTATTGTGGCAAGCTTGGGTTGTGCGAGCGCAACAATCAGCTATTCAAACAAAGCTGCATGCTGTATGGGACATCCATCTGCTCTACAAACAAAACCTCTCCTCATCCATCTCGACAGTCCGGAATGAACAGTTGCCGTAACATGTTCGAATATATGGTTACTCGCCACCCCTGTACTGACAGAAGCACTTCTATGAGGGTGATCAATTCTACTGCTTGTGCTGAATAATGACCCCACAGCCTGCACTGCAAGACAACTGCATAATTCTCTCTCAACCAGACGCACCACTGCCAACCCAGTATGTCTCAGACCTGTCTCCTAGTCAATAATTGAAGACGTGTCAACAAAATATACTTCTCCTTCATCAAGAGTATAGTCGGGAGACTTGGGGATACCATCATCTAGACCTTCATAGGTAACCCAATCATGCACCTTGTCATTATCAGTAATACATTCAGTCAAAAAGGTAGCTGGGTTCACTGTCTTACAATGAACAATGTGAAAAGACAGGTTTGACAGTATTACTTCATATGCAGAAACCCTTTGCATGGTCAGAATTGATTTGAATCTTTTTAATATTGCAAAAATCATGTGCTCCACGTACAATGTTAATCAACAACCCATGGCAATAGTGGAGAATTCTCAATAACAGTGAAGGTAGCAGCCAATGCTTGTTTGCCCAGAAGCTGTCCTTGAATAACAGAATCTAACATGCCACTGTAATAATCAAAAGGTTTATGGGCAATTGTACTGTGTTGTTTGAGTACATCAGAATGTGAAAAGAGATAAAAACTCTTGCATATAATCAGGAGTAGCCAATACTAGGGTGGTGGGAATAACATCTTCAAGCTCCTAAAACTTAGTGACCATTTCATCAGTCCAGATAATCAAATTCTTTTGTAAGCTGTGCTTCTTTGAGGGCCTGAAGCAGTGGTTTAGTGTATGATGTGTAATCAGAAATCCATGCTCTAAAGTAATTAGATTATCCAAGACATTTCTGCATGTCCTTGACTGTCGCTGGCTGGGATGTGGCATGCACTACTGCCGCTCGCTCTGGGGCTGCTCTTTTGCCATTCACTGAAAATAGCTGTCCCAAGTCCAGCACCTCCTGCTGACAGTATTGAATTTTTTGTTCGGTCCACCTTGTACCTTTTATCAGCCAACAATTGTAGCAACACTATAGAGTCTTCCCTGCATTGAAGCTCAGTCCTGCTGCACACCAACAAGTCAGCCAAAAATTGGCTTATGGTACTAGGGACAGAGATGTTACCTACATCTTCATGTAGCACCATAGGGAAAAATAAATACTCTGAGACTCACAGTACCCTTGAGGAAGCCGGCTCCCAGCAAATGCAAACACAGTAAGATACTGTGAGTCAGGATGCAAGTGCACTGAGAAAAAACATTTTTCAAATCCACTACAGTGAAATGGACGTCCTCAACAGGTATATTGCACAATATTGTAGCAGAGTTTGGAACCACTGGGAATTCTGCCTGTACAATATCATCGAGAAAGTGTAGATCCTATATCATCCTTAAACTAGCACCTTTTAATTTCTTCACTGGATAAATAGCTGTGTGACGGGATGAATTTGAGGGTACTATGATGCCCTGCTGTAAAAGGGCCATAAAAGTATCATAAATCCCATCCTCTGCTGCCTTTGATAGAGGACACTGTTTTACTCCTGGCAACACAGCAGCAGGTTTCAGGGTGATGTGTGTCGGTGCGACACTTTTCAAAAGTCCCACGTCACGTGGATTGTTCATCCACAATTTGTCAGGAACTTTGACCAAATCTAGAGAGGTAAATGAAGGAGCAGTTCCTACTAGCAGTATGGGACATACTACATGCCTATACTGTATCATGTTTTCACAGGGAACACAAACTTCCAAAATGTTTTCTCCCTCCTTTTCTCTGTTCTCAAACAAAACCTCATCTGAGACATTTTTCATTGGTTTTGTCGAGTCAATGATCAGAACCGTGCACCATTCCCTGTTTTTGGAATCAACTGCTATCAAAACAATCCAGTCTTCTGCCACTAGAACTCCTTCTATATTCAGTACAATTATGGTGCCTGAAACTATAGCCTGAGGATCGGCGGGCCTGAACATAAACTCAGAGGGTATTCACCAATACTTGTTCACCACTTGTGGCATGGTGCTGAGTGGTATCGTAATATCATATAGAAACAAATCGGAGGCCACTGGTATTCCTCTTGCCAAAGACTCAATGCCTAATGCAAGCAAAGTCAACATTACCCTCATGGCATACATACCGGGCATGGAACATACCACACCTCTTTCGGTGAACGAAATGGTCTTGTTGAGCATGCTCAAAATATACCTTCCCAATAAACTGATTGGATTCGCAGTGGAATATAATAAGGGGGCCCACACCTCACTGCCCCAGAGAAGCCCCTGCGGTTCCATGACCTCACCTGATATAGGGAATCCTCCCTCACTAATGCATGATTTAGTCACTCCTGTATCTACCATAAAAAATTAATGGCTTTTTTTGCTATCTCCTGCCTACCAAGGGTTCCGCTTCTGGGTCAGCAATGACTGACAGAACTGGACACACTAAGGCTCTCTGTGGGCTGTCCTAATCCGGGTATGTGTTTGTCCCCAGAAAAACAAATGGGCTTTTCTGACCACAGTGGCTTCCTGATAGTGAGCCACTGTACCGTTTGGAACAGTGTTATTGCTCGCGATATGGGGGCCCTGTTGCTGTCCCTGTTGTACCACACATGTGATGACCACACATTACTAGCTCCCGGGGTGGGTAACTGCAGGAAAGTTGGTGGGGGAGCGGGCAGAGCCGAGGGTATTGGTGCACCATAAAGGGTTGCTGGGGGCATCTGTCCGTATGACTGGGGGTGTGAAACTAGACCTCCCTCCGGATAAGGATACATTTGTTGTTGAGGATATGCCTACACCTGTCTACTCCTACATTCTCTTGAAAAATGGACCATAATATTAAATTATATAATATCTAGTTTAATATAGCGCTACAAGTCCACAGGCATCTGAGCGCTGAGATAAGATTTGATATTATTATTACACAGTGTGGTATTGCATGGTACTCAATTTATCGACCTTGGAAGGATGAAAAGTTGAGTTGGCCCTTCTGGGATTCAAACCTGCATCGGCAGGCTATGCACAGATGTCACAAACAAGTGCTCAGCTTGTTGTGCTATCTGACCGGCCCATGCGTCATAAGTCCAACATTGCTCTGCTCCTCTTCCTTGTGGTCTCATTCCTCCAAAACCACCTGGACCTCCTTGGGCACCCTGAAACCCCCCTTTCCCCTGTTGAGACCCCTCTGGAAATCCTCCTTGATACTGAGGTTAATACACACCTGTCCATCCGCTTTCACCTCCCCACCCAGTGTCATGAACCGCCAAATTCGTCCGTTCTGGACTTCATGGTCCATGATGCATCGCGGCATGAACTCAGTGATCCTTCCAACATGGCCGCCGGGCGTGAAACACCACGCTCTAGCTGCTCCGCGCAATGCGCGATTATACACACAGATTATACACAAAGATGAATCAACTCTGCCCCAGTAGCTCCTACAAGTGGGAGTATCGCTAACATTACTTTAAAAAACAAAGTATGTGCATCCTTGTCTTTGATACAGGACAGGTATTTTTCTTGACCAAAAGAGTATTACAGTATGTGTTTTATTTAACTTTTCTCATTAATCACTTACAAAAGACACAGAAAAAGAAATAAACATATATGCACATGTTTACAAGCAAATGTTGATTTTAAAAACTTTCTTTTTTTCTATGCAGTAATAATCATTTTCTTTTCAATACCCATGGATGAAAATTCCCAAAATATCCCAATGCTTGGTTGTTCCTTGTTTTAAAGCATTTCTCGTGTCATTTCGAAAATGATATGTCTTCAAATATTTCTTACAATTAAAGAATTGAATATTTACATATGTTTATTTTAAAACATTGTAAATAATTAGGGTTCAAACTGTGTCACTTTCTACTCATTTCTACTATTTGTTTTGTAAATATGTATACAGATTATATTAAAGTAAACTTGTTTTAGATACATTTTGACCAAACAGGAATAAGCATTGTACTATTTATAATTCAGATATCATCTTTTACCAAGGTATTACAAAGGAAATATTTACATGTAGTGATATAAAAAATGTGTAGCTGTTTACTATGTTAAACAATGCACTCATTGTTATGAACTATCCTAAAATGCTAATATCATCATCATGTAGAAACGTAAGGGTGGTCTAAATGTGGGCAAATACGTAGAGTGATCTTTTGTCTGATGATATGATAAGTCATTTATAACACGCCTGTACACAAGTGCTTCTAGGTGCGACAAAACAAGGAAGGGAAGACAGAAGAAAGTCAAAACAATGGTCTAACTAGGCATTGTGTCATTCAGATCGCACAAAATGGTGCCATTAGGAAAATAATCATTGATGTCATATACAATGTTATTAGCGATGTCACCAGTGCCATCTTTGATGTCATAGCTAATGTGATCAGCGATGTCACCAATGATGTCATCAGTGATGTCATCTGCAATGTCAAAATTGTGGTCATAGGCTGCGCAACAGGGGGTACATAGTTAAAGTGGCATTAGCTGAATTTCAGGGGTTTTGTTGCATTAAGTTCTTACCTTAACATCCCTGCAACTAAAACATTTTCCCTGTATTTCAAAGGTTTTGTTACAATGTATTGCTCACCTTAACGTCCCTACAGCTAAAGTGTTGTCCTTGAATTTCAAGGGTTTTGTTATTCCATAGATTTTTAGAACACTACCAGACCACTAGCCATAGCCTTTGGCCATGGCCATTGGGAACAGCCACTCTGTATTTTAAAACACTTGCAACGCATCGCTCAAAGATGTTCATCAATCACAAACTGATTGTGACCTGTTTTGACAGTGGTATTTTATAAATAAAAGATTGCAGGCTTGGAGAACGGACAATTTTTTAGACAATGCACAGTGAGATTACATTATTTGACATTAACCACACTTTTGTTAGCAGCGTGCTACAAGCCCCTGATTTTATGGCCGGTCTCTTGGTGACTGTTATGATACATTGCACAACCCAAACTAACCGCATTTAAGCGGCACGGAAAAGGGAAAACATGATTGAATGCAAGAATAACATATACCCAGGTACTTTTGCCCCATGGTGAGAATCAAAAGCTGGCAACCATGAACACATGCAGAGTAAGTGAACATATATCTTAACGTAAAATATACAAATGTAGTTCATTTGTCCTTCCCCTTAGAAGAAAGTGCGCAAAACAAAATAGCATTGGACTTTTGAAAAAAAAAGGAATGAATACCAGAAAAAAAAACCTGAGAGAGGAAATGTTCCAATACATATGCTGGCAAGGTATAAAAGGTGCCCACCTTTTAAACGCAGCAATCTGTTGGGAACGTTTACCTGGAAAACAAAATCCCAATATGAACCAAGGGTTTGTGGTCTTGTGGGTAAGCTTCTTCACTGGGAACATGACAACCTGAGTAAAATCCTGAGCAAACTTGCCAACCCCAAAAAAGCTGAAGGGGATGCGTCCACCCTCTTTAAAAAAGTGATGCCGTCCACCCATATGTGTCCTTTACCTGTGCCCTAAAAATCAGCCATAATCAGGGGCAAATAGCTGCACCAGTGTCCAGGATTGCAAACTACCTTGCCACATCGTGGGCACATACTCATGACTTACTTGCCCACTCATTTCCCCTCCTCACCCCCATATCTGTCTTTCAACATTACTGTGCTTTATAAAGATAACTTGAAAAGTACAAATACCATATTGACACTCAAATATATGAATCATTATCAAACTACATTGTAAAATTGTGGCATTATTCCCCCCATCTTGACTGGGAAACTACAAATACCAGAATGCAATTCAGCAAAAGGCAAACAAATGGTGTCCAAGTGCAATGCTTTCAAGGACTGACATTAGCACATTTAAAATACATAATGCTGATGCCATGTCTTTTCATAGTGTGTTATGAGATATTTAAAACTAAGAAAACACACGGCACTCGGAACTGTGGAATCTCTCCCATCCATGCAGTAACCGGGATCACCCTGCTAAGCTTCAAATCAAGGAAGGTGCCTGCCCCCTCAGGCCACATTGCTTTAAGTGATCTTGTAATTTATCCTCATTTATTAGGCAACATGGCCTGATGGTGTCAGCCCCTACTTTCCTTTCAAGCTCTGCAGGGTCAGTCCCGGTGCCTGGATGGGAGTTACGGATGCCTATATGTTTCACCCCCGACATCACTGTACCGGTCAAAATATAGTTTTTAATTTTTTCGAACTTTTTTTTATATCTGCGGTTATAGAGCTACAAATAACCTTGGCTATCTGTAGTCATTTTATGCATGAATTACATATATCAGCGGTTATCTGTAGTTTTCTATGGCTGCGAATATCGGAAAAACTGCTGAAAATAAAAAATCCTTTCTTAGCCCCCAAGTCCTCATCAATTGCCCCCATCATCTGTGCCAGCTCCCCACACATGCCAGATGGCCTCCTCACGTCCCCTGCCCTCTCCCTTTCCCCTCACTACACACACTGTTTCTGTGACACAGTTTGCTTTGAGGGGTCACTATTCACAGATTTAGCCGATGTTACAAAAAAGCTTTGAGTTGCAAACTCAGTCCTTCGACCCTGTCCAACTCTCAAATTTTACTTGGTGCCCTCGAGATACCCCCACCTCTAGATTGATGACATTTGCATGTTCTTTTTACATGCAAATTGCTTTTTTCTTGCAGTTTATTTTCCGATAACCTCGGTTATATCCTCGGCTATATCTTGGATTGAGCAAAAAAAAAGATGGTGGCTGTTTCATTTCTAAAAAAAACCTGGTTTTGGCAATTTAGCCACGATATAGGTAGCTATCACTTTTAAGAAGAAGGCACCCTCTTGGCCATCAAATATTTTAAAAAACGACTCTATGGAATAAAAACCCAAACCACAAAAAGGCCTCTTTTAAACGCTTTGTGCCCAAGTTGTTTCAGGCCTGGTCCAAATTCATCCAACAGTTTGGGCTATGCGTTCTGGCAAAAATTGACCATGCTTGTATATGGGAAAATAAATAGGAAGTAGGCTTCAACTTTGGTTTTTTTATAGGTTTTTTATTTTTTAATAAATCCTTACAAAACATTGCAGTCGGGTGGTGGGGGCATGCATCCCTAACCAACCTCAAGACTTCAGCCAAATCCGTTATGCAAATCAAATGTTATTAACAATAGAATTTTTTTTCAGGTTCCTATGGGAGTCTGACTAACCTTAACTATTGGGAAGCGACTGCCACCCTAAATATATATATATATATATATATATATATACACGGTAGCGTCCATGTAGTTATGGTTAAGTTGGTGTTTCCATAGGAAGAGCATTTTTTTGGGTGGCTTATAACTTCGCTCCCTCTGGACGAATCCACACAAAACAGGTATATGGCCCACTCTGATTTTTTTTGCAAAGTTTGGAGAGGTTTGGTCCAGGGGAGGCAACGTTATAGGGGGGTCCCACAACTTTAGTTTTTTCCCATAGGCATAATGGGAAAAAACTTTGCGCACGCCTACAGCCCAAACCGCTGGACGAATTTACACCAAATTTGTGGCAGGAGCGGGGGCTTGGTCCCAAAAGTGTGCTTTTGCAAATTTGGTGTAAATCCGTCGAGTAGTTTTTTTTAAAATGACCAAAATGTAAGGCAAAAAAATTAGTGATATCTCACTTCGCTCCGCGGACAGTGCCCCGATTGGCCAAGCAGCTTGCGTGATGTCCGTGGACATGCGACGTGTTCGCTGATTGGACGGCGTGGAGCGTGAAGCGTGTCAGATTTTTTTGTGCATTCGCCGACGACCGCGGACAGCGCAGTGAAACTTGGATTAAAAATTGTATTTAGTGGAGTGTGTTGGTGTGTAAGAGTGTTTGGGGAAGGTGGGGGAGTATGAGATAGGTTCAATGTTCTGTTTTTTTTATGTGCTAGATGCTTTAAGTTGTGTTTGATTTGTCCGTGGACAATACGGCTGTTCTGAAATTTTCCATATAAACTAAATGGTGGGGTGTTCTGAGGACGGAGTATGTGTCCGTTTTGTTCGCAAGCAAGCTAAAATTGAGCTAAGAACACTCGCGGTGTCCTTAAATGTTCGTACATAAACAAAATGGGGGTGTCCTGAGGACGCTGTCCGTATTGTACTCTGGCAAGTTGAATGTGTTCTTAGAACCCTCCTTATGTCCACTGACATTACAATTTCCTATGGGCCTTACCCGACTTTTTGTCCACTAAACAAACGATAAATCAGGCTGCTGTGCGCCGACATTATGTGATAATCCTATCACTTGCCTCATCGACCTGGCTGACCTGTTTTTGCGACACTAAATCATAACACCCGCCCCTAAGCCTGACATTATCAAAGCATTAATATTCCCCGGCTCTCTCCGTGACGTTACAGGGTGCGTAGCCAAACGCGCCCAGTCGTCTCCAGTCCTACGCGACTTTACACAGAACCCGGAAAACGACACACATCATCTCACAACACAGCACGGCACAATTCGGAATATGAAACTGTGATTTAACAGCAAACAGCAACATTGTACATTTCGTAAAGTACATTTATTTGACATCAAATGTTTAGAGAATATTCAGCGATTTGCATTTGTCTTTGCTTTCGATCCGCAAAAGTTCATCTTGAGTCACGCGCTGTTCCTTTGCGCTGTCAAGGGTTTTGACCCATGTTGAATCCTTAGACTGGGTAGATGTGGGGATGAGCTGTCGCCGCCCATTATTCTATCCCAGAACAAATTAAATCAATAGACTGGATGGATGTGGGGATGAGCTATCGCCGCCCACATTCACGCCAGAATCCAGGAGAACTGCGCAGTTGGCACAAGACCACTCCAAAGATACAACCTTCTTGTGGGGGGTTCCACATCACCACTCTACTGTAAGGATGCCATCCAAACAATGTTAAGCAAGGGTCCTATACTATCAAGCAAAAGACCACTCTATTGAAATGCAGTAATTCAAGACAGATCCCAAAAATGGATGCAATACCGGTACTCACCACTATCAGAAAGCCGGCGTTTTAAAACCACCAGACTTTTGTGTAAAACTGAACAGAGGAACCCAAACCAGGCCAAGGAAAGACTTGCTAAGAGGTGGACACAATGTAAAACTATATTCTGAAATGACTTGAAGGAAGTAATTATTTAATGTATATGTAAAAATTGTAAGTTTGATTTAAACTGGGAACTAAAGTGACATTTAGCTGAATTCTGCCTGACAACTACCCCCGACTGGAGAAACCTGCTCAGCCACTCTTCCCAGGCCTAGCTGCATCCTGCTTCCCCACCAAAAGGAGTTGACACCTCTCTGATTAGATTAGGGGAGGGGCACCTGCAGGAGGTTGAACAAAGCCTTGTCCTGGACTCAGGCAAATGTTATATTGGGGGGGCCGTAAAGTGGCTTCCTCTTGGGAGAAGTGGGAGGAGAAGTGCCTCTGGGAGCCACCCGAGCTGGAGGCGGGGGCAGACAGAAGCTTCCCCCATGTGCTTTGGAACCTAAACCACACCCATCTGGGCCAGAGCATAATTTTAAAAAAGATGGATAATTCATAGTACGGACTTGTCAGAATTATATAAGTAATATCATTATTCTTGTGATTTTTCTGTGCACGTTTTAAGAGGTGTTAGGACCCTGTGGTGTATGCTGGGGGGTTGCTAGCAGAAAATAGGGTCTTACTCCAAATGTCTGCATGTTAAAAATCTGACACTTCATCAATTAATGTCCATACTCCTTGCGCACATGTGTGTAATTTTTGGTAAATGTCCGATATTGGTAAACCAGTCAAAAAGTGCAAAATGTTGTCATTTTTTAATGCAAGCCCCCAGGAAGATCAGAGGCGAATAAGCATGGACCATAAGGAATATATAATGTGTACATGTAATTTTAACAAATTGTGTATCTGGGAAATATGTATTTGAATCAAATATAGATTTGTGGGCAAATTGACCAGGGGAGGATCCTCTGACCATAAAACCTACAGCATCACTCTGACACTCCATTTCCTTCCCCCAATCATGGGAGAGGGGAGAATTGGGCCAATGACAAGTAGAGAGGGGCAGGCTCAGTTATGCCACGCACACACCCACTTCCAAAACACATAAAAAGAGACTGCTGGGACAGGTAGGGACATTCAATTCCATTTGCTGCGGAGCGTGCTGACCGACGACTTCACATCCAGAGATCCAACACTTAGACTTAAAAGCTAAACAGAGACTACAGAACTTTGAACCAAGAAGGCCCACTGCAAGCAAAAGTACTCTCAGCAGGCCTTCAGAATCCAGCAAACCTAACCAAACTATTCAACAGCCGTGTTTGAATTCTTTGCCAAGAACCTTTGCCGGAACCGCAGACCAGACCCAGACCGCTGTGAGCAGAACCAGAGATCCGGATCGCTGTGAGCAGAACCGGTGCCTGATTGACCCGCCGAGCAGAGAGAACCGCCGCTGGACGTGTTGACCAGATCTGTGACGAGGCCCATTCATTTCAAAATTAGGAGTGAGTATCCGCCAGAACTGTACAGAACCCAATCTCTTAGTTACAATAATCTAATCCAAACTATTTTAACCTAATTCGAACAGCCTCCTAGAAATCGTGTCATCTGTCATTTTTTAAGCTGCACAACTTTCACCTGTCAATTCTGCAGCTGCAAGCTGTCACCTGTCATTTTGAGTTTACTTTAAATCCGAAAAACTACCTTTATTAAATCGTCCGTATCTCTTGAACAGTTTGGGCTAGGAACGAAATTTAACTTTCATTTTACTTTTTCCGCAATCGCGATTTACGCACTCGCGAAATTTACAGCGATTTGCGATTTGGCTCAATTTCTCCACTTGTCAAAATAGCAGCTCCATTCTTTCCTTTGTTAAAATCCGTTTGCAACCTGGTAATAACTCATAGAGCATTGCTAAAGTGAGCCTGAACTAATACCAACAAGCATCTCTCACTCACCCTGAATCTCTAGAGGGAATCAAAATCAGTTAGCACATTTTCCCATCCATTGCCATCACATTTAAAAGCATTTTGGGCCTGTGTTTTAAAAAGCATACCTGTTGTCTAAGCTTGCTGGGGGGGGGAACTGAATTCCGTATTGTATTTGATTGTATTCCTGAAGACTGTGTGTGTTACCTCCATCTCCTTGCATTGCACATGGGGGGGGGGTGAATTGCCACCAGGGAAAAGTGAACATATTATCTCTTGTGAAACCATATCAGTTTATTTTCTGTACTGCATTTATTCCACCTTGCATTTCCTTGAAACCATAAAGCATTTCAGCTACCTCATCCTCTATACTACTTCTAAGTAACCAAATCAGTTTACCAGTAGAACATTACCCATTGTTGATCACTGTCATATTTTAAGTGTGATATCCAATATTAATTTATTATAAAAGTGTGATAGATATATATTGTTATATTTCTCAATAAACCTTTAAATTTGCAAAACAGACCTACTTCTTGGCTCAGTGGGGTCAGGGGGATTCTAAGAGCGGGGTGTTATATAAGGGTTGTCATCCACAGTACATGAACTGGACCATAAAAAAATATCAATAAGGGTTTCCCTCAGCATCCCAGACTAGGCATTGACTTAGCTGTAGTGTTGAAGTGAAGCCGCTTAACAAAGTGGGGGCTCGTAGCCGGAGATTCTCGGTTAGATCTATCACTTGTGCAGATTAATACAGTGTGCTAACTGACAGGAGACATACATCCGGTCGGATCACCACGCTGTGTTACGCTGTAAAGCACTCCTCAAAGGAACGTTCTAAGGAAATGGTCTGTTTTGCAAAATTAAATACAAACTTCTGTAAATCAGGAAGGAACTCAAATTCCAGAATGACGACACTCGTAGACATCAAAATAGCCAGAGAGCACTTCTTACATAAGCTATTTGTGAGAGGTGAGTGGACTCATCAGGACCAAATGGTCTGGTTGCAGGCAATCGCGCAACAGGTCACTGAAACAGAGTCAGATATATGGAGAGATCAGGGTCCCCTACATGTGGCCCTGAGTGAACTATATATGGCCCCTAAAGCCAAAGATGAACATATTAAGATTGACAGGATAGCGGCATATTTGTACCTATATGTGGGAGTCATACAGAATAAATGTGCTGAAGGCCAAGATCTGGCAAATAGGCAACAGATGGCGTTAGAGAAGGCCCAATCTGATCTGGACTCTTCTGAGCAGAGGCTGCTCAGGAGCCAGGAGTCAGAAAATGACAGCAGCCAGTACATCACTAAAATAAAGGAGGATATGGATGTGCTGCAACAGGAAAAGGCTGACCAGGATACCAGATTTCTGGCCTTACAGAGGGAGTACAAAGAAGGTTTGGAATCCCTACTGCAGAGCCAGAAAAAGCTGGAGCAACAATTAGATTTCAATAGGGCATGTGCTGAGCAGGTAGTCACCCTGCAAAGCCACCTAGATAGGGAAAAAGAGGAAAGCAATAAACTGATTTTGAAAGACCTGGATACCCAGGCAGAGTTTGACCAGGAGCGCCAGAAAGCTGGTGCCTTCCAAAGGCAAAGGGACGACCTGGCGGCACAGATCCAGGCTCTTAGTCAGGAAAGGGATATCTTAGGCCAGGAAGTCTGCCACTTAAAAAGGAAAATGGAAGAAAATAACCTGGCCCTCCAGGGACTGGGTGACCTCCAAAAAGAACACAGAACTTGTTAGAGCACACCAGGAGGGTGGAGGAGGCTCTGGCAAGAAAGGAGCAGGCCAGTAGGGATGGGACTCAGGAGGTAACCCTCCTGCAGCAGAGACTGGCCCAGTACTCCAGGACCAATCAGGAGGCACAGAGAGGGAATGAGGCTCTCTGCCAGCACAATGATAGGCTCCAGCAACAGGTAGCGATGCAGGAGAGACTGATAGAGTCTAGTAAGGCCTTAAATGAGGAACTGAAAGTGCAGGCTCTTGCATTGCAACAGGGAACAGGGGCGGATAGAGATGAGGTTCGCTGGGAAAGAGAAACTCCTGAGCATAACCTCAGGAGCCCTAGTACCAAAGGCCTTCATCTCTCCCAGTCCCTGGACTCTGCCACCCCCATGTCCCCTCGCGCACATGAGCCCAGGGCCACGGGGATGGCAGATTACTATCCAGCTAGAAGTATGGGGCTCATAGGCCAGTACCTCCCAGGAATGGATGGGCGGGCATCCGGGTATGGGCACCCAAGCACAGTGCAATTTAGTGGGGAACCCCAGGAGAGTAGGCCCACTAAGGGCATCCTGAAAACCTCTGCCCAGTTAGGTCAGTGGGGGGTACCCATCAAATCCTGGTAGCAAGGAGGAATCTGAAGACTCCTCTGAGCGTCACAGGACACTGGAGACCGGGTCCCCACATTCTGCCAGCCATTCCCAGGCTCGCAGAATCCGGGAAAACCTGGAAGATCAGACGGGCACCTCTGGGAGCAGTGCTTCGGAGTCAGAGGATGAATGGACCAGGGTGACCCGAACCAAAAAGGCCAATAAGGCAAAAAGGACCTTGTTTAAGGACCCATTGAAACAAATAAAGGCAATAAGGAGTGTCACGCCTTATCATAAGAACGCCAAGTATTCTGTTTGGGAACACTTGGAGCTCTATGAGCAAATGATGGAGACTTTCCATTTGAAGGACAGCAGTAGCTGCATCCAGTACGTCAAATGGACCTTCTCACCAGAATACTCCAATTTCTTTGCAGGGCTGGAGGATCAAAACCATTCAAGGTGGTCCACATACACGGCGGCGATCTTGAAACATTTTTCTGTGCACAGAAATCCTCAAGAGGCTCGCAAGGCAGCCTACAATTTGCAATGTGGGGAGGATCAGGCCCCACAAGAGTTTGTGCAAGAATTAAAGCGTGCTTTTGCGCAGACCACCAGAAGGGTGCGCATGGATAGCAGAGAATTTATCAATACGTTTTTCCATGCCTTACCCAAATACATAATGACCCAGCTTGTGAGAGATTTTCATGAGAAAAGATCTTTAGACTGGGTCATTGAACAGGCTACCCGGATCTATGAGGTGCAGAAGCCCATCGAAAATAAAAATAATGCGCAGAAAAACCCCAAAACCAACAGCACCCCTGCTGCTGCCAAGGTGGCAGAGGTAAAGGTCACCCCCGTTTTGGATTTGGAAATGGGGGGGCCTAAAAACCTACCTGCACCTAATAATGCCAAGCCCAGAAGGCCCTCGGGCCAGTCACAGACATGGAGCCAAGGAGGTAGTCCCACAAATGGGGTCACTCACTCCGCTGATTATGTTAGTCCCCGCTACAAGGGAAACCGACCAATCCTGGGTTATGTGTGGACTCCTGCAGCCCAAGGGGGGGATCCAGCCAAGCACCTGACCGGGGGAACTTCCCTCCTAACTTCCCCCAGGAGGGCAGACATTCTCCAAATCCCGGGCAGAACTTTTTCCCCAGGTATCTGCCCAATTTCCAGCCCCAAAATCATCCATCCTTCTTTCCCCAATTCCCTGAGCCCAGACAACCTAATCTGGGAGAGGGGAGACCAAGGGTGGAGGGGTACCCGAATCTTCCCAACCCAGGGTATTACCAGAGAAGGGATAGCTACCCTTCCTGGGATCAGCCCAGGGGACAAAATAGAGCCGCATATCAGCCTGAGCGGGTTTCCCAGTTAGAGCGCCAGGTCCAAAATATGGCACGGGATCTGTGTCGCATACTGAGGGCTCAACAGAACCCTCAGATGAGCATGCCACTGCAGAATGCCCCAAACTCTGGACCTGGTGCTCCAGAACAATGACGGGGGCAGCACCCCGATAACCCACCGGTTCCCAGGGAGGAGGCACAAGGGGAAGGGGGGTGTAAAGCCTTGGAGGAAGCTTCCTTCCCAACTTTAAACAGCCCCTGGAAAACCAGGAACCGGAAACAAAATCTCCTGCCCCTGAAAGCCTGCCTCCCAAGGAGCAGAGGGGAGGCAGGAGAAACAAAGTACCCAAACAGACCCACTTTGTGGACGAGGTACAGGTCTTCCAATTTGAGGGAGAGGGATCCTCAGAAGATCCTGGGAAAAGGATCTTCTCCTTCAGAGATGGGGGAACTCCTCCCAAGGAAAAATGGGTCCCAAGGGATGCCAATTCAGACTGGGGAGATGTGGAGACTGAGCTACCGCCGCCCATCATCTCATCCCAGAACAGACAATACGAAAATCCCCTGGTTGAAACCCATCCTGGTGACTGCCTCCATAAAGGGGGGTGTGGACCAGAACTGGAACCAGGGGAACCCACAATGGCTCTGATCTCCAGTTTCCAACTTTTTCTTTCAGATTCCCGAGACTCTCCACAGAATTCTGCCCAAATCTCTTCGCTAGTAATGTCCAAAACCAGAAAGTTAGCCCACAAGTTGTCCACAAATGTGCATTATCTGTGCCCCCTTGAGGAGAAGGAGGGAAGATATAATGCCCCGGTACAAGTACAGGGGCAGGGTACAATTTCGGCACTGGTGGACACTGGATCCCAAGCTACCCTTCTGTCCAAAAGGGCCTTTGATTAACTAAATGCAGGAAGGGGGGAGAATTACCGTATTCCTATCACCTCTCTTCCTGGACAACTGCAGAACTTTGACGGGAAGGAAATTCCTGTCGAGGGGACTGCAGATTTGGACATCAAAATTGGGTGACACAAGGTGAAACACACGGTCGTAGTAGTGACACCAGAGGGCACCCCTTGTTTACTAGGGAATGACCTCCTGAGAAGGTTGTCACCCCTAAAAGATTGCGTAAACAAGGTCATCTGGACCCAGACTAGCCGAACAATAAAATTAAAACATAGCGTCAACCATGTTAGTTTAAACGGCACCTGCCACATGGTTGAACAAAAATCTGACCAAGTAGAATTTCACTTCCAGAACAACCAAATTCCAGACGTGACAGTAATAGCAGTAGGACAACAGACTGGTGATGGGGGGTCCTCTCTATTTCTGAAAATCAACCTTCCTTCCAGTTTAAGGTGGTATTCCACACTGGAAGGAAACACTCTGAAATTCTTTACCAATCCACAATCAGACACTCCCACTCCTATAGTCCAGAAAGAGGTGAAATCAGCTCAGAGCCTGGCTGATGTTCAGCAAATTGGAGAGCAGTTGTTCATCCCTGTTCAGTTAAATGATGGGGAAGGACTCTGTTCTCGCTCGAGTGTTTGTGAACAACGGTAAGAGCTTCATCAGCGAAGCCATATTCCGCCAACTCGCAAAAAATCCAGCCATTCCCACATTCAAACTGATAGACAAATGGGAAATGGATCTGGAAGCACCCAATTCAAAACATCTCCTGCCAAGCAGGTGTATGCTCAAAATCTCCATTGGCAACAAGAGCATAGTCCATAATTGTTGGGTCGTGCGAGACGTCACTGCCACCTTTTACTTAGGCAGTGACATTCTCAATCGCTTTGCCATTAGTTTGGACCTAATAAACTTCAAAGCTTGGTCCCGATTAGTGTATAATCCCATGGGCTTTGATGATCCAGAAAAAGCATGTAGGTCAGCTCAATTGCTACCTTATGCAGTTGAAATTCAGATTAAAGAGGAAGTCACCATCCCAGAAAGGACCCGACAATTCTCCCTGGAAGTGAAAGTTAAAAGAGGACGAGGACAAAAATTGAAAACCCTGATGCTTACATACATCTAAATGCAAGGGTTGGGGATAAACCCAACTCCATTAGTCAACATAGAACATGACACCATTCCAATAGAGGTGGATAACAGCAACTTAAAGAGTATTATTCTAGCCGCAGGCACCATTATTGGAATGGCGGTTGATGACCGACATTTTTCCATTGATCTAGGAAATGAACTGTTAGGACCAATCCCCAAGGACTGTTTTGACAGTGACAGTGATGACAACACAACACCAGACAGGATTTTCACCCGGCACGGGGGTAACTTCCTGCTGTACACTTCTTGCCCTTATGGTAAGGAAGATGTGACTTGTGACTTCAGAGGGGATGAGGTGATGAGGTGATTTTCCAAGCCCATGAGGGCTGCCTTTCCCACCTGAAGCCTCCAGTCCAAATCAGCACTCTGACCAGGGACTTCTCCACCCAGCTGGAGGAGGCCCCTGAGATAGCCAAACCAGAAGTCTTTCCAGGCTTCAGGCAGATGGTGGAAGAGAGGGTCGACCTAGCTGATGCCTGCGTGACTCTGGAACAGAAGCAAGAGTTGAAACAAGTTTTCTTGGATTTCCAAGATCTCTTTGCGGTAGACTCATATGATTGTGGTCGCACCGACATCCACACGACAACAATTCCCACGGACCCTGGCATGACTAGAGTGTTTGTGAAGCAATATCGCTTGCCTCTCACATCCATGGAGTCCCTTACTGAAATAATTAAGAACCTTGAGTCCCGGGGAATAATCCGTCCAGTCCACAGCACCTTCAATAATCCGGTGCTGGGAATATTGAAGCCAAACGGCCAGTGGAGACTCTGCGCCGACCTTAGGGAGCTCAACAAACGGTTCCATACTTCCCGATGGCCTCTGCCCTACATTGACCAAGGGCTGGCCCAGATTCAAGGGTCACAAGTATTCACTGCAATAGACCTGACCAATGGATACTGGACCGTGCCTGTCAGTAGGGAGGACCAATACAAACTAGCTTTTACCTTTGGGGGCCAGCAGTACACCTGGCCTGGACAGCCTTTGTATACCTCAACTCCGGCAATGAATTCAACATTTTCTTACATAAGGCCATGCCCGACCTGGGTGCGAGGGGTAACCTGGCTTATGTAGATGATGTCCTCATCAAAAGTTCATCTGTGGAGGAACACATAGCGGGGATCCGTTATGTTCTGACGCAGTTGAGGGCCGCCGGAGCAAAACTTTCCTTTCAGAAAGCACAGTGGTGCAGAACCCGTGTTACTTTCTTGGGGCATGAGATTACTCCTCAGCGTCTCTGTCCCCAGGATAAGAAAGTGGAAGCACTTCAGAAACTGAAAGACCCCACGACTCTGCGGGAACTAAGGAGCCTCCTTGGACTGACTAATTACAGCAGAAAGTTCATTGAAGGCTATGCAGAGATCACTAGACCCCTGATTCATCTCTTGAAGGGGGGGGTCAAGTGGGAATGGGGTCCAAAACAATCGAGGCAGTAAGACAACTCAAAAGAAGCCTCTCACAAGCGCCTTGCCTAGCTTACCCTGTCAGAAACAAGGAGTTCTTCCTGGAGACAGGGTTCTCCAATAAGTGCTTGACGGCAGTATTATACCAAAAGCATGACAAGGTCAATAAAGTAATCTCCTATGCGAGCAAAACTTTATCCTCTGTGGAGGAAAATGTCAACGATTGTGAGAAGGCACTCCTGGCAACGGTGTGGGCATTGAAGAATTATCGCCCGTTTATCCAGGGGGAACACATCATAGTGGAGACTCCACACCAGCCTCTGCAATATCTCCAAAGTGACAGAATCCGGGCCGGAAACGTGAGTAATTCCCGGATTACTTCCTGGATTCTGTCAATGCAAGGCTTTCCTGTGGAGGTCAGATATGGCCAAAACAAGAAGAGTCCCCTCGCGCAATGTCTGGCTGACTTGCATGATTGTGCCAGAGAAAACTGTCTCGAGGACGAAAGTCTAAAAATCAAGGACAACATGGAGGCTTACCTCAATGCCCCACACAAAGTCTTTGAAGAGGACAAGTGTGAGGGAATGCCAACTGTCTATGTGGATGGATGCTCTTACCATGTTGAAAACCACGGGGAGAAAGAACTGGTGGCCGGCGTAGGGAATGCATGGGTGAAGAAATTCCTGAACCCTCCGCTGGGTACAAAATTGGTCCCCGAAGTAGTCAGGTGGCAGAGTTGATGGCTGTGCATCAAGCCATCCTCACCGCTGTCCAACATCAACTCCACGAACTGGTCATAATCACAGACTCGGATTATGTACGGAACGGGTTCGTGGAGCACCTGGTTAATTGGAAAACCAGAGGCATGTTATTTGCTAATAACAAACCCTTGAAACATGGGAAGTTAATCCAAAACATTGATGATCTGGTCACCTCGAATGGGATGACCATCTACTGGAAAAAGATCAAGGGTCATTCCAAAGTAGAGGGACCAGACAAAACTGGAAATGACTTAGCTGATCAGCTGGCCAAAACCAGGGCCATTCAATGGGATCTAATAGACATTGAGTCCCTGTTGGGGGAAATCCAGGTCACTGCTATCGCTAGGTCCCAGACAAATGCTCACAATGATCTTTCAACTGCACAATGGAGTAAGGAGATCCCTGATGCTGATTTAATCACGGCTCAAAAGGAGGATCCAATAATTGGTAAGTTTTACCAACACATTGAAGACCCTGAGAACTTTCCCCTGACGGATACCGATTACATTGTGAAAGAGGACCTAAGAGTGTTGATGAAATGTCCAAAGATGTTCCGGATCCAAGACGGGTTGTTGGTAAGGAAATCCCAAGCTGGCCATGATCAGTGGGTGGTTCCTACCTCATTCCGAAGCCTGATGTTAAGTCACGCCCATGATGCGGCCACAGCCGGTCATAGGGGGTTTCACACAACACTTGAAATCTTAAGAGAGGTTGCATACTGGCCACACATGGGTCAGGACCTCAACCAATATTTGAAGGGTTGTCTTGTGTGTGCACAATTTCAGCCATCATCCCTCACACACCGTCCGCCTCTCCAAAAGAGGGGGATGACACTGCCATGGTCAGATTTGCAAATCGACTTTGTAGGCACTGTAATTCGCTCATCTAGAGGAAACAAGTACATGTTGACCGTTACATGCTTGTTTACCAAGTGGGTGGAATGTTTCCCGGCCCCAAACTGCAAGGCAGAAACAGCAGCTGCCCTGATGATTAAGCACATCTTTTCCCGTTTTGGTCTACCTCAAAGGATTGAGTCAGACAGGGGTAGCCACTTCACCAGTGAAGTAATGACAAAGATGTGGGAGATACTGGGAGTCAAAAGGAAGTTACATATTGCTTACCGGCTAGCTTCCTCTGGGTCAGTAGAACGCTACAACCAAACCATTGTCAGCATATTAAAAAAGTTTGTGGCAGATTCTGGGCCAAGGTGGGATATCCGATTACCTCTGGTCCTAATGGCCATCAGATCTACCCCTTCATCTGCAACCAAAATGTCACCATTTAAGTTGATGACTGGACACAAGATGGTGCTTCCTCAACATTTGCTCTACAGGACCCAAGAGCAGTCATTGATAAATGCCTCCACAACTCATGAGTATGTGGAGAATTTGAGGAAACACCTCCAACATGCTTTTGCGTATGCTCAGCAGAATCTAGAAAGATCAGCTGATAGCATGAAGACCCACTAGGACCTGAAAACCACCAGGAAAGTATACGAGGTGGTTGACCGGGTCTATCTATACAATTTCCAAAGGAACCAGGCCAAACAGCGAAAATGTTTGCCTACATGGAAGGGACCGTTTGAAATTATAGACAAGCTCTCCCCTGTAGCGTATAAGATCCGCATCCCCAAAGGTAGTCTGGTGGAAGGGGAAGACAAGTGGGTACATATAAATCAGCTAAAGTGTTGCCATCCCAGGCACACTCTGCAGCAACTGGAGGAGTCCTCTGCAATACCAGAGGGGACCGCTCCAGATTACTTCAGTTCCAACCCTAAAATATCCCACATATAGTCTCTAAAATATTATGACGCTTGTAAGCCACTGTCTCTGAATTATATCTTGTTTTTCAAAATTGGAATGCTATGTCTATTAAAGTATAAAATGTATATGTCGCCCCACTATATCAATAGTGGGGGAGAGATGTCTATGAATAGGTGTTGCCGCTTTCCTTTGTCGTCCTAGGAGAAAGAAAACCTGGAGACTGATCAAGGAGGACGACCGGGGACCGGGAGCAGAGACCCGATGGGCCCGGGGTACCACCCAATATTCCCATCAGGACCGGTGAGGAGAACCGATCGATCCAACTTGGTGGAGGAAAAGATGCTGAACTGTGCCATCTACAGAAGTGGAAGAAGATAATGCGGACATACCAGCACAGGGCTCAAAACATCCTTGACACCCGACTTCCACTCGAGTCAAAGCGTAGTCCGGCGGGGGGGTTTGTCAAGGGTTTTGACCCATGTTGAATCCTTAGACTGGGTAGATGTGGGGATGAGCTGTCGCCACCCATTATTCTATCCCAGAACAAACTAAATCAATAGACTGGGTGGATGTGGGGATGAGCTATCGCCGCCCACATTCACGCCAGAATCCAGGAGAACTGCGCAGTTGGCACAAGACCACTCCAAAGATACAACCTTCTTGTGGGGGGTTCCACATCACCACTCTACTGTAAGGATGCCATCAAAACAATGTTAAGCAAGGGTCCTATACTATCAAGCAAAAGACCACTCTATTGAAATGCAGTCATTTAAGACAGATCCCAAAAATGGATGCAATACCGGTACTCACCACTATCAGAAAGCCGGCGTTTTAAAACCACCAGACTTTTGTGTAAAACTGAACAGAGGAACCCAAACCAGGCCAAGGAAAGACTTGCTAAGAGGCGGACACAATGTAAAACTATATTCTGAAATGACTTGAATGGAGTAATTATTTAATGTATGTGTAAAAATTGTAAGTTTGATTTAAACTGGGAACTAAAGTGACATTTGGCTGAATTCTGCCTGACAACTACCCCCGACAGGAGAAACCTGCTCAGCCACTCTTCCCAGGCCTAGCTGCATCCTGCTTCCCCACCAAAAGGAGTTGACACCTCTCTGATTATATTAGGGGAGGGGCACCTGCAGGAGGTTGAACAAAGCCTTGTCCTGGACTCAGGCAAATGTTATATTGGGGGGGCCGTGAAGTGGCTTCCTCTTGGGATAAGTGGGAGGAGAAGTGCCTCTGGGAGCCACCCGAGCTGGAGGCGGGGGCAGACAGAAGCTTCCCCCATGTGCTTTGGAACCTAAACCACCCCATCTGGGCCAGAGCATAATTTTAAAAAAGATGGATAATTCATAGTACGGACTTGTCAGAATTATATAAGTAATATCATTATCCTTGTGATTTTTCTGTGCACGTTTTAAGAGGTGTTAGGACCCTGTGGTGTATGCTGGGGGGTTGCTAGCGGAAAATAGGGTCTTACTCCAAATGTCTGCATGTTAAAAATCTGACACTTCATCAATTAATGTCCATACTCCTTGCGCACATGTGTGTAATTTTTGGTAAATGTCCGATATTGGTAAACCAGTCAAAAAGCGCAAAATGCATTTTTGAATGCAAGCCCCCAGGAAGATCAGAGGCGGACAAGCATGGACCATAAGGAATATATAATGTGTACATGTAATTTCAACACATTGTGTATCTGGGAAATATGTATTTGAATCAAATATAGATTTGTGGGCAAATTGACCAGGGGAGGATCCTCTGACCATAAAACCTACAGCATCACTCTGACACTCCATTTCCTTCCCCCAATAATGGGAGAGGGGAGAATTGGGCCAATGATAAGTAGAGAGGGGCAGGCTCAGTTATGCCACGCACACACCCACTTCCAAAACACATAAAAAGAGACTGCTGGGACAGGTAGGGACATTCAATTCCATTTGCTGCGGAGCGTGCTGACCGACGACTTCACATCTAGAGATCCAACACTTAGACTTCCAAGCTAAACAGAGACTACAGAACTTTGAACCAAGAAGGCCCACTGCAAGCAAAAGTATTCTCAGCAGGCTTTCAGAATCCAGCAAACCTAACCAAACTATTCAACAGCCGGGCGAGCTGTTTGAATTCTTTGCCAAGAACATTTGCCGGAACCGCAGACCAGACCCAGACCGCTGTGAGCAGAACCAGAGATCCGGATCGCTGTGAGCAGAACCGGTGCCTGATTTACCCGCCGAGCAGAGAGAACCGCCGCTGGACGTGTTGACCAGATCCGTGACGAGGCCCATTCATTTCAAAATTAGGAGTGAGTATCCGCCAGAACTGTGGAGAACCCAATCTCTTAGTTGAAATAATCTAATCCAAACTATTTTAACCTAATTAGAACAGCCTCCTAGAAATCATGTCATCTGTCATTTTTGAAGCTGCACAACTGTCACATGTCAATTCTGCAGCTGCAAGCTGTCACCTGTCATTTTGAGTTTACTTTAAATCCGAAAAGCTACCTTTATTAAATCATCCGTATCTCTTGAACCGTTTGGGCTAGGAACGAAATTTTAAAGCTGTGATTCTAGGCTTTCCAACAAACCTAGAACCGACTTCCTACTCCCTATACTTTTTCCGCAATCGCGATTTACGCACTCGCGAAATTTACCGCGATTTGCGATTTGGCTCAATTTCTCCACCTGTCAAAATAGCAGCTTCATTCTTTCCTTTGTTAAAATCCGTTTGCAACCTGGTAATAACTCATAGAGCATTGCTAAAGTGAGCCTGAACTAATACCAACAAGCATCTCTCACTCACCCTGAATCTCTATAGGGAATCAAAATCAGTTAGCACATTTTCCCATCCATTGCCATCACATTTAAAAGCATTTTGGGCCTGTGTTATAAAAAGCATACCTGTTGTCTAAGCTTGCTGGGGGGGGGGACTGAATTCCATTGCATTGCATATAGGAGGGGGGGTGAATTGCCACCAGGGGAAAAGTGAACATATTATCTCTTGTGAAACCATATCAGATTATTTTCTGTGCTGCATTTATTCCACTGTTCATTTCCTTGAAACCATAAAGCATTTCAGCTACCTCATCCTCTATACTACTTCTAACTAACCAAATCAGTTTACCAGTAGAACATTATCCATTGTTGATCACTGTCATATTTTAAGTGTGATATCCAATATTAATTTATTATAAAAGTGTGATAGATATATATTGTTATATTTCTCAAATAAACCTTTAAATTTGCAAAACAGACCTACTTCTTGGCTCAGTGGGGTCAGGGGGATTCTAAGAGAGGGGTGTTATATAAGGGTTGTCATCCGGAGTACATGAACTGGACCTAGAAATATATCAATAAGGGTTTCCCTCAGCATCCCAGACTAGGCATTGACTTAGCTGTAGTGTTGAATTGAAGCTGCTTAACAGCGCTACACAGGGTGTTGGTTTATGATAAAAGAAGCACTATGGGCTCACTGATAATCAGAAGGCTGTTCCAACAACGAGGCATTATGGATTATAAAAAACTAGCATATTAAAAATGGCAGTACACGTTTAAGAAGCGACAACAGAACAGCCTAATTATTGTGGGGTTTATTTAAATACTACTGCATTTGCATGTGAATGTATGCATATGGATGTAATGAGTTTGCATCTGTGCATTCGCGACTTTCATTACAAAAAAGGGGTGAGCTCAATGAGAGGCTATAAAAACCATGCCCTCGGCAATCACCCATCATGCACCTGGTGAATTATGCAAATTAGGTTATGACGTCATTTAGCTACTTTTATGACGGCCAATAGCTACTTTTCTTACTAAGGAGTTGCCAACACTGCTCCTACACGATTTCATACAGAATCCGGAAAACAACATAGATCATCTCACAACACAGCGCGCCACAATTCGGAATATGAAACTGTGATTTAAAAGCAAAAACAGCAAGATTGTACATTTTGTAAAGTACATTTATTTGACATCAAATGTTTACAGAATATTCAGCGATATGCATTTGTCTTTGCTGTCGATCCGCAAAAGTTCCTCTTGAGTCATGCGCTGTTCCTTTGCGCTACACAGGGTGTTGGTTTATGATAAAAGAAGGACTGTGGTCGCACTGATAATCGGAAGGCTGTTCCAACAACGAGGCATTAGGCCACCATAACGGTTGGTATGTTGCTTCTAGCCGCTAGTACCGCGTAAGGGCATATTGGTCCTTGGCGATTGTCCCATAAAATGGTGAGGGTCATGAAGTGGTTTACTAGGAGCTGCACCTGGCAGTTAAAAAATCCATCGGCCGGGGTCTGAACATCGTGGCAATGACAGTAGGGAAGGATGTACCTGTTTTAAAAACATAAATTAGTCTCACCAGCCGATCTTCATTAAAAATATTCATTTTATTTATTAGGGCGTGAAACTATTTGCTAGCGAGGATAGTGCAACGGAGTATGTTAACTTATTCCCACTAACCCACCCTCTCTCCTCTGCCTTTTTCAGAGCCGTCTGAGCACCAGGGGACCACTTCGGCGGTGATAGTGCGCGGTACAAAATAATATGCCACATTGAACGAACAAGTACAACATAACCGGGCTTTAACGCCATGCTATTGTTATTATATTCCGGTATAAAATAATCTAAAGGGTTACTTACATTATATTGGCATTTTCCATTGTCTACGCGTAATGCAGTCCCTAAATACGACTCCTTCTCTGCCAACGATCTTTCTCATAGTGATATAATATATAAAAGTGGTTTTGTTTCAGAAATTTCATCCTTATCGTCTCTTACGTTACTGCACCCCTACTTCAAAAGAAGTCTTTTGGCACGATCCCTGTCTGTCAGGGTCAAAAAACAATAGAACCTTATAGTGCGAGTCGTGGGCCACTCCGGCCCGCGAGCAAAAAATGGAAGCAGCTGACCTTCACTGTGAACGAGCATAAATTCTTACTTTGCAACATTCTGTGCAAAGCCATCCCTGAGAAGTTGCTTTTTACACTCCATCTTTGTATATTGTCTGCGTGCTAATGAAAAAAGTTTGTTAAAGCGAGGTTATGGTTAAGTTGTGCAACTAAAAATCTATGAAAGTCAGTAAAAAAACTTTGTTAAAGGGACGTTATGTTTAAGTTGCGCTACTAAAAACCTATGAAATTCAGTGAAAAAACTTTGTTAAAGGGACGTTATGGTTCTAAGTAAAACCGAAAAACCCCTGAAATTCGCCAGTAATGGTAAGCTAAGCAACCACAACTCGCGCCACCACTGTGCACTGCTAAGACTAACACCCAGGACATCAAAGATGACATCACAAATGTCATTGATGACATCACTGATGACATCACATGAGTATTTACTTTTCATGAAATTTCTGAACAAGGGATTCTTAATATAATGTTGAGAAAAAAGTGTCAAGGATCATTGCAATAAATATCATAAGCTAATTAGTGCATTAAATAATGCATTGATATAAATAGCATTCTATTATGAGGTTTTATCTAGTATGCTAAGCTACTCATGCAGAAACATAGCATTGTGTGCAACATACATGATGAAGGTATAATATTCATAATGTTGATATGTTGAATAATGAAATGATAAATGTTTTCTTATTAGAGTTTTGTGTACTGTGAAATATGTAATAAGTAGCTAATACAACCCATGTTTTACATAATTGCATTACTACAGACAAAGCACAAAGAGACAAGAAAGTGAAGTAAGCAAAAAAGCAGAAGTAGTAGCAGAAACAATTCATAACCTAACTGATTATTTTCATGCAAATAAATGATTGCTCTGTTTCAAAGCTGCTATTTACCCTATGTATATGTATCACATGATGTGACTGAACCCTAAGGAAAGTAGTGTGAGTACAATGTATACAAATATGAGCATATACAGGGAAAGTACAGCCATAAAAAAACAACAGAACTATCAGAAAGTGCTGATAAGGCTATTGATTATCTTCATGCACAGAAAGGATTGCTGTCTTTCAAGCTTGTGTCTTCCCCTATGTATATGTTTCATATGATGTGACTGGACTCTAAGGGAATTACTGTAAGAACCTACTTGAAGGATAAGTCTACAAATATAGTATGTTTACAATTTTTAGTTCCTGACTGTTACTGAAGAAAACCATGTGGCCTAGATATGTCAGTAAAGGAAAAAAGAGGGAGCCAGACATGTGATGTCATCAGTGATGTCATCAATGACATGTGTGATGTCATCTTTGATGTCCTGGGTGTTAGTCTTAGCAGTGCACGGTGGTGGCACGAGTTATGGTTGCTTAGCTTACCATAACTGGCGAATTTCAGGGGTTTTTTGGTTTTACTTGGAACCATAACGTCCCTTTAACAAAGTTTTTTCACTGATATATATTTATATATATTTTCAGTGAAATAACTTTGTTAAAGGGACGTTAGGGTTACAAGTAAAACCAAAACCCCCCAGAAATTCACCAGTTATGGTAAGCTAAGCAACATAAAACCTATGAAATTTCAATGAAAAAACTTTGTTGAAGGGAGGCTATGGTTAAGTTGCACTAATAAAAACCTATGAAATTTAGTGATAAAGTTCTCTTAAAGGGGCGCTATGGTTAAGTTGAACTAATAAAAACCTATGAAATTCAGTGAAAAAATTGTTAAAGGGACGTTATGGTTAAAAAGTAAAACCAATGTTCTTACCAGTGCATCTTAATTTGCTACAAGTTCCTTCTATTATACTGACCTGCAATTTAGCAGCTCTGTAGTTCACAGAATGTGCAGTAGTCTGCAGACAGAAGGTAGCATTCAGAAGGCCTAGAAGCGCAGTGGAGAACAGAACATGTTCTAACCATCACTCAAAAAACACATATACATAAAACAACATTACTTATAATTACTGCACCCAAATATACTTTTTTGTCCAAATCATCACTTCAAAATGTACAAATAATGTTTTAATTTATCACACAATATAATGGAATGCACCAAGGACAAACCATAACTGTACACCTCACAGTATCACTTAAATACAGACTCACATACACCAGGCGCTCCTTTCAAAACAATCTCTCACCAAATAGTAAGTACACTGTATTTATTTATTTCTCTATTATTACCATTCATTAGGTAAACATTTCTTATTAGCAAATATCACTATTTTGTTATTTTAAAATAAATGGCAAACACTCTTGAGTGGTGGGAAGAAAACTTTCTAAAAGAAGAAATGAGTGATGATAACATCTCTAATGGAGAACAATACATCTTTTAATATAAACAAATAATGTAATTTCTACAGACCTCAGTGAAAGAATACTTTCTTCTTTTCATATAGTAAATAATTTACATGAAGAAACAACACCAATGTTTAATTATGGAGATCCCAAGAATCAAAAAGACAATTCTATCCTCAAATGTACATAATGAAATTATGATCTTGCCTGCAAAATTGGATGAACTTACTAATGACTTTATAAAACTTTAAAATTATGTTAAAAATCATGTTATTAGAAATTATGATTATCACTGTCCTTCTTGCACCTGTCCCCATTATCCCGAGCAATCATCCCCATCAAATTCCCAGAATATAAAGGAAAGATGCTTTGATGAAACTTCACTACTTCCCTCCCCTGATCAACATTGTATAGAAATTCTAAATCCTCCCATTTATGTTTCCCATTCTGATACCCCATCCCGTTCATAAACTTAATATAAATATCTTGTATATTGTTCTGTCATAATTCGTTTTTTTTCAAATCACCCATTAGCAGTCTGTGGGAAATACGACTGTTGTGAGTGTCCGGTTTATGAAACCAGTGACCGCAGACAGGGCGCTGTGTCTGGACGTGTTCGTTCTCGCATGACACACTTTTTATTAGTCCGCAGTGTGAGAAACTAGCAGGTCTCTCACCCGCTAGTCCCCGGGGATCAGTCATCCAGGTGGCCAGGAAACAGCCATCGCTTTTGGATCCAGTTCCTTGGGGTGGACCAGTGTGGGAGGATCACCTGGGTCAGGGGTGTTTGGGGGTGGGACACCAGATGGCAGATGAGGGTATCCCTCCCCCTGTAACACCTTTACCCCACTGTACCAGGTAGGATATGCGGGAACTTTACCCCCCCCCCTTTCCCTTCTCCAACACTTTTACATGGACAGCCCGCTCTGGGAGAAAACAGACTCACACCGAGCAGTGCACCTGACACGTTGCGCTACTATGGTCAGGCGAATAGAGCAATTACTGACAATCACTCACACCTAATTTCAATTAAACCTCCCCCCACGGATAAACGGCTAAGCACGAAAGCACACTCTGAGCAAGGAAAATCACATGGACAGCAGTTTTGAATCGCCAGCTGAACGAGAAGAGAAAGATGGGAAACCAAGACTGGTCTGTGTTGAAGTCAAGGGTGCAAGCAGCAATATTGTACAACGAGCGCTGGAACGAACATTGTTAAACACGTTTGATGAAGGACGCAAGTAAAGCTAAACTGCTGATGAATGTTTCAACTTTAAAAGGAAAGATACAATACCGTTAACAGAGTGGTTCAGCACCATGAGTGGGCTCAATCTAAGGCCTCTAAGGTGTACCGCCAAGAGAAACGATAGCCAAAAGATTGGTAAGAACATTGTGTGAAGTGAATTGAAGTGGTCTTACAATGGTTTAAGCAAAACCCATTGCACATTGAAAAGTCTTTGATTTTGATATCAAGAGGATCCGAGCCGGAAGGAGGGAGACCACGTGTAAACATTGTGGTAAACAGGGGTCCAATCTTGAAGGAGGGAGACCCATGACAAATACTGGAAATTAAAACTTGTGCATGTGAATATGCTGATAGTAATGAAACTGAGATTTGTTTGTTATGAAAGACCCTCTGCAGTATGAGACAGTTACTGGAAAAGAGACTTTGCAACAAGGTCCTGATATCTATGCTTTCAATTGTATCCTCGTGCCAGAGAAGCCAGAGTGTGGGTGAAGCTTGAATGTGCCACCTTGCCCTGTGCTGAAAACATGGGGAAGGGAAGCCAACTGCTCAATCGTCCTGACATATTATTTCGTGAACACTGTTCTTTGTTGCATACTTTATTGTCCCACACTCTTTGTATTTAGAAGGAGTGGGCATAGGTTTATTAGTAGAGACCCTTTTATTTTGAGAGAGACTCGACTAGGACTGCGTTATAATTATTTGCTTGCTCCCATCCTTAGATTTAGGTCAGATAGGCATTCAGCCAACCCATTGACATTCGATAAACACCCTTGAACTGTATTAACTTGTGTCTGTCTTCGATGTTTGATATCATTCATTCCGTACAGCGGACAGCACCCCCGGTGCGGACCCCCATGCGCATGCGCCTGGTGGTCTCCCGTACAATGGTGTCCACTGACAGCCGTCAGCGCTGTGGACGTCCCCGGACGTCATCATGTGGCCACACCTGTGTGGTGTGACGGCCCACCCGCGAACAGTGTCCATGCTCCAAGGACAGTTTAAAATTGCATTTTATGGTATTTTTCAAGCTGAAGGTTTACCCTTCCCAAGCTCCTAGACCCAACATTCCAGGCAGAAGGGCGACCTAACCATCGGTCAAATGGTTAGGTCGCCCTTCTGCCTGGCATGTTTTTGACCTCATAGAGGTTTAGAGAAAGGAGTGCGACTTAGCACTCTCTAGACCCAACAGATCTTTTTACTTTTATTGTTTTGTTTGCAATGTTTTGTAAAATGACGGGTATGTAAAATAAGCAGCCGTACACCAATTATTTGTCTGTATGTATATGTCAATGCACTATTATATGCACTGTGTATGAGTAATTAATCTACTATGTCAAAAAGATGAATAGTCTATAAAGAGAAAATAACAATTTCTCAAAGAAATGTGTTCAAAATAAGAAAAAGACAGTTTCACTAGCAAAATAATAAACGCTGTGTGAACTCGACTTAGTTTTAGTGTCCCTCTACTTTTTCGTGATAACAATTGTAGACACAGAGATACACCTGTTGAGATAAAACATGACAAAATAAGAAATATTTGCATGAATGATTGTAAATACTTGAATACATGTGGCAGGACGCAACCCTTTGTTTGAATTCAAAGAGACTGCGTCAATCAATGCATTTTGAAAGTTTTCGAGAAAAATGTGATTGCCCCCATCAGTTAGATGCACTCCATCTCTTTGAAAAATTTTGACAATATCAAATTTTATATTTTCATCATGAAAAGATGTCATGCCAACATCCCTTAAAAAAGGCACATACAACTTTGTTCACGTTGTACATTGCTTTCTCAATTTGTGGACACAATTAATTTGAAGTCATCCACATTTGTCTCTGAGCTATCAGAGAAAAATACATTTTTGAATATGGAAAATAGTTCCATTAATTTTCCAAATGTGTCCTTCATTGCAAACTCTAATGATATTCCGGTAACATAGCCCAAGCTGTTGCCTCCACTTCCTTCCTCGAAATCCATACCATGAAACTTGAAATTCATTGAATTAAAGATTCTCAGTCAATCCACAGTGCTCAGAATACACCTTCAGCCAATGGTTCCAACAAAACTAAATCAGCGACCACATAAAAAGAATGCCCCCCTATCAAAAACTAAAAAAAGATGTACAAGCAAAAGCAGACTAATGAACCTAACCCTAGATCTAACAATTTTAACATAGCCACAGTAAAGCATTCCAAAAAATACATTTGACCAAAACTGTTCCACTGTAGAGTTCTTCGCACTCTTATGAAGACAGCTAAAAAAAAAGTCATGATCTACCCTTAACAATGGCAGCAGAAGACTCATACTCAAAGCTCTAATTGACAACATATTTCTAGTAAATAGAACATTGTTTAAATTGATTTTAAACAGAATTAAACCACTAACTAAATTAAGCAATACATTACAAAAAGTACTTCTAAACATGTGCAATGTCAACATAGATCCCTATTCAAACTTCTGTGAAGGTGAATGGATTCACACAATAAGCACAGAACCATATTTCAATGAAGAGGCTTATAAACAAGAACAAAACAACCCAATTGCCACAGGCAGTAATGGCTGGGTGTGTGAAATGGTAGGAGACACCATTTTGGCAAATGAAACCCTTATATAAAAAATTCCCCCAACAAACTTTCAACAAAATATTGTTTTCGTCCAAACAAACTGTCCAGATGGACATGCAGCTCAATGTCTAACGTATGCCAACAATCCTTTAAACATTTACGACAATTCCTCAAACACTAATTGAAACTAAAAGACAAAATGGTGTGCCGCCAATGACCTCTGCCTTAATGCCAGTAAGACTGAGATTCTACTCATCGGTACTCCCACTCCCTCCTTCCCTGCAGCTCTCTGGCCTGCCTCCCTTGGCCCCCTCCCTGCTCCTACCTGCAAGGCAAAAAACCTTGGGGTCATCTTCGACTCCACACTCTCCTTCTCTCCTCATATTTCTGACATCGCCAAGAGGTCACACTACCAGCTGCACCTCCTCAGAGGTATTCTTCCCTTCCTCTCCTTCCCCCAGAAGCTCACTGTCTCCCGAGCCCTGGTTCTCTCGAAGCTGGATTACTGTAACAGCCTCTATCTTAATCTGCCTGCCTCCACTCTCCGCCCTCTGCAACTCATCCAGAACAGAACTGCGAGACTTGTCCTTGGCCTCAAGCCCAGGGATCGTATCTCTCCAGGACTGAAATCTCTACACTGGCTCCCAGTGGCTGCGAGGATAAAGTTCAAAACCCTCTGCATTGTCCACAAGGCCTTCTGGGGCCTGGGTCCTAAATACCTTTAACTCTCTCTTCCCAAATATCTTCCTTCCCGAGCCCTTCGCTCATCCGCCTCCAACTCCCTCAGGGTCAGCCGCTTCTCGAAGCAACGAGCTGGGGGTAGATCTCTCTCCGCGGCAGGGGCCTCCCTCTGGAACAGCCTTCCTGCCTCCCTGAAACTCGAGGAGAACCATCTCCGGTTCCGGAAGCACCTCAAAACCTTCCTCTTTGCTTCTGCTTTCTCTCTCCCTCTCCCCTGCTGAACAGCTAATATTCTTCACTGAAACTGCACTGATCCTGCAACTGGACCTCTCTAAACGGCCTCGGCCCTGGGCCCAGCCACTCTCCACTTGCACTGATGCCTTGGAACCCCTCTGCACTGCGGGACTGTCTCTGTATCCCTACAGCCCCCCCCCTTCCCCAGCACTTGTTCTGCACTTACCTTGCACTTGCCACCAGCTGGCCCTATTTATTTATTACTTTACACCACTTACCTTGTACTGCACTTCCCCCCCTCCCCTTCCCCTCGCACTTTTCCCCCTCCCCCACCCCTGCACTTGCGCGATCTGAATGACACCTGGCCTAGTAGGATTGTTGTCTGTCTCCCCTTGTTCCTCCACTCCCTGCCTCGTCGCGCCTTGAAACACCTGTGTATAGGCGCGTTACAAATACCATATCATATCATATCATATCATAAACTAAAATGAAAGCTTTACAAACCATGGACTCTTGTCCAATTCACAGCCATACTGGACTTCAAGGACATTCATTAGCCTGCATTTCAGGAACTGCTTCAAAAAGCACCTTCCACCATATCAATATTTTAGCAGCATACCGTTTTGCTACACTGAATGTTGTGCATAGACCATACTATGCAAAACATCCTTCTCTACAACTACAACATTTAAATAACATTCTCCAACGTGGAACAGCCAAAGAACTCCTTCAAGAAATAGAGCACATCCAAAGTAAATACTTTGGAACTGAAACAACTTCAGAAAACATTAGTGAAAAGCTCACAAACACCAACCTGACAAACATATACAAAAAAGAAATACACATCTGTTGAAACACCAGACCAAGTATGTGTCTTTTGTTGCAGAAGCTTTTATAAAAAAAGAGCACAAACATAGTAGATATGGTCTACAAAATAGAGGAGAATGAGAGATCCCAATGGTTTTAATTAGCTTTATATCTAACAGCAGAAACTAAATACAAAATAACGGACCTCTCAATAGTTTGCACATACTGTAATACAAAGCTTGTCAATAACCAAATGCCATCATGTGCTATAACTAACAACTTAGAAATATTCCAATTTCCAAAGGCTCTCCAACAACTTAACTTGTATCATCCTGGTTCAGATCACCACCTAACTCCTCATGAGGTGGTGACTGGACGTTTCATGGGAGTACCTCTTGCGCCTCCCACTCAAGTAAAAATGGAATCACATAGTGTAGCAAAAACATTAGGTGATGAGATGCACGATTATTTCTAAGTATGACCGCTAGTATTTCTTTTATCTCAACAGATCAACAATCAGAGGGAATGATCAAAGAAGATGGAGGAAGACAACCAACCAACTAATGTTATTGACTCACTCAAACGGCCTATTGTGTATCCAGGGGATCAGGAGCTAGTAAAGAGCTTTGTTAGAACCTAGAATAAGCCCCATTTTGAAGCCCCATTTTGAGGGACCATACCTAGTAGAGGGGGTCACTCCCAGCGCAATGTAAATTTAAGGAAGAAGAGCCTGTCTGCACCTGAACAACGTGAAGCTCTTCAAAGGAGAGACTGCAACCCCTCCAACACCCGTTGACAGCGAGGAAAGAGAAGAAGCTACGCGAATGCTGACCAGATTGGCTACTAACGTCAAGGACAAACAATCAATGGATAAAAATACTCTGGAACAAATTGACATTTCCTAAGTTTAAGAGTGAAGGATCGCACTTGCTGAGTTTCTAGAAATTCTTCAGTTGAACTAAAACAGGACACATTACAATAAGATACAAAGATTGCACAACACATTCTATGTTACCTGATTCGTTACACACATTTCTGCATGCTGTTTTTATATCCATACTCCGAACATATCCAGCTCTAGTGCGACGGAACATGGACGTTGTTGCATTTTTAGGAAAGCCTAAAAACAGTCCTATCATTCACAGAGTTATTATAACCATTATAATCCAGTTTCTGTTACAACAAGTGCACACTTTGAAAGGTGAACAGTTAAAAATGGGAATTTTTCATTACACACACTGTTAACAAGAAGAACATCTACTACAAAAGAGATAATGTGGAATTTGAATACTATGATGATACTTCTTAAAACTACATTTTGCCTACTGTGTTGTCTTTACTTTCTTATGCTCTTCCCATTTTGTGGGATATTGTTCTGCAATTCAGGTGAAACACTTGGCAAGGAGACATCTATTTCTATCCTTCATAAAGGTACAAGTGATATTTTTCCTGATATTACCAAACAAATTGCTCGATCTAAAAGGGATGTTGGGGAAAATAATGAAGGTATAAATTCATATCTCGATAATTTGGCCCATTTAAAGAATAACATATGGTATCAACACATGAAGGAGGGGGGGAGAAAAACGAAGGATGAGAGCTGCTATGTATGTTCTCTCATTCCTTATGCCATGAGCACAGCCAGCACATTCATTGCAAGAGAAGCCCATACAGAATGCCAAGTGTCTTAGTCATCTAGCAGCATGCACAAGAAGAGGGCAATTCAAAGGAAGATGGACAACCCTACGATGGCGATCAAACAAATTGTTTCCATGTGAAGGTGCTACATAAAAACACAGAAGATGGAAAAAGACATAGGTTGGATAACCAGAATGCTCATATATTCATCCCTGACTGGAGAACAAAGAAGGGTTGCAGAACAGAAAAACGTTGTGCAGATGTATGCACCAGGATTACCATGATTTTGGAGAAATCTCAGTGATTGGTGTATGGACGAGTTGCCGCCAGTACTGGATGGGAAGAAGGAATGCTAGCATGCAGTGCGCTTTTATTGATGACAGCACCATTAAAAATAGTGCAGATCCTGAATGATGAATGTCTAAAGACATGGGCCAAGTATTTGAAATTACTGAGGTGGGAGGAAAATGAAGCAGGACCACCAATGAAGAATGCAACAATGCATTTCAGAAATAGAAGCCTGATCACAGTTGGAGAAAATAAAGAATACCAATAAATAATCGATGTACCAGGAATGACTGGAGGAACTGCCGTGCTGATGGATCACTACTGGGCTTGTGGATCCAAGGCCTGCATGTAATTGCCTAAAAATTGGGGAGGAACATGTTCTTTGGTGATCATACATGTTCCTGCATTGGTGATTCCCCAAAGTGATCTCCATATTGACTGTTTGCCAAAGATGGATGCACACCTGAGGAAGAAGAGATTGCTTAACCTCACACGACGAAAGAGGGGGGACAAATTTTCATGCAAGGTCAAGTCCAAAGGAGAAGTCTTGGCTGAAGGCTTGGCTGATGAGAGATGGCAGACTAATTGGCCAATCCGCTGCTATGCTCTTATAATCTGTATTATATGTAGATAGAAGTTCAAGGCATGCCTACCAGGTACGGGGCAGCCAATAATGTTATTAACACTTATAGAACACTTATAGAACACTTATAGAACCTATTAGTGGATATGTTCCCTTCATCAATCCTTCCACCCAATAGGTCTTATTATTTGCCACATAGGATGACATCATAGCTGACGCACATCGAGTTATAAAGCCTTCTTGTACCTTCTTGTACCTGAAATGAGAGTGTGTGAACTACAACTTGTTGTTCGCCAGGTTTCCCTACTTTATTGAACTGATAATAAAGGAGTATTTTGCCATATTCTTTGAGTCTGTCTGTTTTTTTGGGTCCAAGATTATTTGTATGGTATTTCCAATCTGTGCAAAGAAATGCCCAAAATGTACTAATGCACACACTAGATCACCATTGATAGCATTTGTCTTCCTTCTTTCTGGTACAAGTAATAAAAGGTAAAAGCCAACTTGCTTTTATGTCTGGGAAAAGATGGGTTAACTGACCAAATTGGAAACCATCAATGCGGTTCTAGTAGGGTTCAACAGAAATGGGCAACTTTGTGCTATGTAAGCATAATGTAAAATAGCAATGATGCGTTAAGTGGATACACTGGAAATCAGACGTGATGTGCCAAAAGGCCATAATAGAAATTGGCAATCATCGTCTAAATGGGCATAATCTAATAACATGAACTGCATATTTAAAAATGTTTTAATAATGCGCTAATTAGGTATGCTGGAAATGATTACTGATGTGTTAAGTCATCATACTGTAAAATGCCAAAGATGTGCTAAGTAGATACACTGGAAACTACCAATGCTGTTCTAGTAGGGATTAACAGAAACTGGTAACTTTGTACTATGTGAGCATAATGTAAATTAGCAATGATGTGCTAAGTGGATACATTGGAAACCACCAATGCTAATCACGTTGTGCAGAAAAGAAACTGACCACTATGTGCTAAGTGTACATAATGTGAACTAGCAATGATGCGTTAAGTTCATACACTGGAAACCACCAGTGTTGTTCTAGTAGGGTTTAACAAAAACTGGCAACTTTGTGCTATGTGAGAGTAATGTAGAATAGCAATGATGTGCTAAATGAATACATAAGAAAACCGCTGTGATGAGCTGAATGGCCATAATGGAAATTGTCAATGATCTTCTCAGTGGGCATCATCTAATTACATGAACTGGCATATTATATATAGCGTTAGTAATCCGTTCCCCAGGCTATTCCGGGGGGTAAGGGCTGGCAGCCCAAGTTAAAGGGCCGAGCAAAGCAAGGGTGCTTACCAAGAGCACCAGGATGTTAGCCCTGGCATAGCTCATGGAACGGGTTACTAACGGCATTAGGATCCCAGGTTAACAAAGCCGTAACTCGGGACGCTGATAGCAGGATTCTTTATATGAATGAACGGGACACCGAGCTGCCATGCAGATGTAAGGTGGGGCTTTCTACAGAGCCCCACTTCCATTTCCGTTGCGGCCGGCAAAGGGAGACGATGAGAAGAAGCGGCGACGGCAATAAGGAAACTCGGTCAACTCGGTCTGGGGATATTAAGGAAAAAAAAGGGAAAAGAGGGTTTGGAGAAGATGGCAGTCCAGGGCAGGGAAGGCAGCCTGCAGGTTCCATGGAACACGGGCTGTGATCAACGGTTTTAGCCCACTAACCAAGGAACCTGATTGGCTGCTTCCCCTGCTCCAGGTGCTAACAAAAAATTCAATGATGCACTAATTAAGTATGGTGGAAATGAATCCTGAGATATTAACTAGGAGTAATGTAAACTGGCAATGATGTGAAATCATGATAATTTGTTGTTATTTATTTGGAACTTGATTTCTTGCACGAACAAGTCCAGTGGCTTCTCAGTGCTGCACAAATATAACTGTTGCATTGAGCACACATTTACACAACCAATGAGCATTTAGTGCATCTGTTTATAAATACAAAGCCAGGTGGGCGGAGTCACAGCAATTAGGAATCCCCTCACCCTTGATGAAACCAAAAAAGGCAATACAAAAGGTGGTCTCTTTAATTTAAATGGGGAAACTTTCTGAGTTCTACAGAAATAGAATCCTGAAATTAAGATAAAGTATTTTATTTATGAAATTCGGGCACCTTCATGTGTGCAGTGCTGAAACTCCATGAACGCATTTTCAAAATATGGCACGGGATCTGTGTCGCATACTGAGGGCTCAACAGAACCCTCAGATGAGCATGCCACTGCAGAATGCCCCAAACTCTGGACCTGGTGCTCCAGAACAATGACGGGGGCAGCACCCCGATAACCCACCGGTTCCCAGGGAGGAGGCACAAGGGGAAGGGGGGTGTAAAGCCTTGGAGGAAGCTTCCTTCCCAACTTGTAAACAGCCCCTGGAAAACCAGGAACCGGAAACAAAATCTCCTGCCCCTGAAAGCCTGCCTCCCAAGGAGCAGAGGGGAGGCAGGAGAAACAAAGTACCCAAACAGACCCACTTTGTGGACGAGGTACAGGTCTTCCAATTTGAGGGAGAGGGATCCTCAGAAGATCCTGGGAAAAGGATCTTCTCCTTCAGAGATGGGGGAACTCCTCCCAAGGAAAAATGGGTCCCAAGGGATGCCAATTCAGACTGGGGAGATGTGGAGACTGAGCTACCGCCGCCCATCATCTCATCCCAGAACAGACAATACGAAAATCCCCTGGTTGAAACCCATCCTGGTGACTGCCTCCATAAAGGGGGGTGTGGACCAGAACTGGAACCAGGGGAACCCACAATGGCTCTGATCTCCAGTTTCCAACTTTTTCTTTCAGATTCCCGAGACTCTCCACAGAATTCTGCCCAAATCTCTTCGCTAGTAATGTCCAAAACCAGAAAGTTAGCCCACAAGTTGTCCACAAATGTGCATTATCTGTGCCCCCTTGAGGAGAAGGAGGGAAGATATAATGCCCCGGTACAAGTACAGGGGCAGGGTACAATTTCGGCACTGGTGGACACTGGATCCCAAGCTACCCTTCTGTCCAAAAGGGCCTTTGATTAACTAAATGCAGGAAGGGGGGAGAATTACCATATTCCTATCACCTCTCTTCCTGGACAACTGCAGAACTTTGACGGGAAGGAAATTCCTGTCGAGGGGACTGCAGATTTGGACATCAAAATTGGGTGACACAAGGTGAAACACACGGTCGTAGTAGTGACACCAGAGGGCACCCCTTGTTTACTAGGGAATGACCTCCTGAGAAGGTTGTCACCCCTAAAAGATTGCGTAAACAAGGTCATCTGGACCCAGACTAGCCGAACAATAAAATTAAAACAGAGCGTCAACCATGTTAGTTTAAACGGCACCTGCCACATGGTTGAACAAAAATCTGACCAAGTAGAATTTCACTTCCAGAACAACCAAATTCCAGACGTGACAGTAATAGCAGTAGGACAACAGACTGGTGATGGGGGGTCCTCTCTATTTCTGAAAATCAACCTTCCTTCCAGTTTAAGGTGGTATTCCACACTGGAAGGAAACACTCTGAAATTCTTTACCAATCCACAATCAGACACTCCCACTCCTATAGTCCAGAAAGAGGTGAAATCAGCTCAGAGCCTGGCTGATGTTCAGCAAATTGGAGAGCAGTTGTTCATCCCTGTTCAGTTAAATGATGGGGAAGGACTCTGTTCTCGCTCGAGTGTTTGTGAACAACGGTAAGAGCTTCATCAGCGAAGCCATATTCCGCCAACTCGCAAAAAATCCAGCCATTCCCACATTCAAACTGATAGACAAATGGGAAATGGATCTGGAAGCACCCAATTCAAAACATCTCCTGCCAAGCAGGTGTATGCTCAAAATCTCCATTGGCAACAAGAGCATAGTCCATAATTGTTGGGTCGTGCGAGACATCACTGCCACCTTTTACTTAGGCAGTGACATTCTCAATCGCTTTGCCATTAGTTTGGACCTAATAAACTTCAAAGCTTGGTCCCGATTAGTGTATAATCCCATGGGCTTTGATGATCCAGAAAAAGCATGTAGGTCAGCTCAATTGCTACCTTATGCAGTTGAAATTCAGATTAAAGAGGAAGTCACCATCCCAGAAAGGACCCGACAATTCTCCCTGGAAGTGAAAGTTAAAAGAGGACGAGGACAAAAATTGAAAACCCTGATGCTTACATACATCTAAATGCAAGGGTTGGGGATAAACCCAACTCCATTAGTCAACATAGAACATGACACCATTCCAATAGAGGTGGATAACAGCAACTTAAAGAGTATTATTCTAGCCGCAGGCACCATTATTGGAATGGCGGTTGATGACCGACATTTTTCCATTGATCTAGGAAATGAACTGTTAGGACCAATCCCCAAGGACTGTTTTGACAGTGACAGTGATGACAACACAACACCAGACAGGATTTTCACCCGGCACGGGGGTAACTTCCTGCTGTACACTTCTTGCCCTTATGGTAAGGAAGATGTGACTTGTGACTTCAGAGGGGATGAGGTGATGAGGTGATTTTCCAAGCCTATGAGGGCTGCCTTTCCCACCTGAAGCCTCCAGTCCAAATCAGCACTCTGACCAGGGACTTCTCCACCCAGCTGGAGGAGGCCGCTGAGATAGCCAAACCAGAAGTCTTTCCAGGCTTCAGGCAGATGGTGGAAGAGAGGGTCGACCTAGCTGATGCCTGCGTGACTCTGGAACAGAAGCAAGAGTTGAAACAAGTTTTCTTGGATTTCCAAGATCTCTTTGCGGTAGACTCATATGATTGTGGTCGCACCGACATCCACACGACAACAATTCCCACGGACCCTGGCATGACTCCAGTGTTTGTGAAGCAATATCGCTTGCCTCTCACATCCATGGAGTCCCTTACTGAAATAATTAAGAACCTTGAGTCCCGGGGAATAATCCGTCCAGTCCACAGCACCTTCAATAATCCGGTGCTGGGAATATTGAAGCCAAACGGCCAGTGGAGACTCTGCGCCGACCTTAGGGAGCTCAACAAACGGTTCCATACTTCCCGATGGCCTCTGCCCTACATTGACCAAGGGCTGGCCCAGATTCAAGGGTCACAAGTATTCACTGCAATAGACCTGACCAATGGATACTGGACCGTGCCTGTCAGTAGGGAGGACCAATACAAACTAGCTTTTACCTTTGGGGGCCAGCAGTACACCTGGCCTGGACAGCCTTTGGATACCTCAACTCCGGCAATGAATTCAACATTTTCTTACATAAGGCCATGCCCGACCTGGGTGCGAGGGGTAACCTGGCTTATGTAGATGATGTCCTCATCAAAAGTTCATCTGTGGAGGAACACATAGCGGGGATCCGTTATGTTCTGACGCAGTTGAGGGCCGCCGGAGCAAAACTTTCCTTTCAGAAAGCACAGTGGTGCAGAACCCGTGTTACTTTCTTGGGGCATGAGATTACTCCTCAGCGTCTCTGTCCCCAGGATAAGAAAGTGGAAGCACTTCAGAAACTGAAAGACCCCACGACTCTGCGGGAACTAAGGAGCCTCCTTGGACTGACTAATTACAGCAGAAAGTTCATTGAAGGCTACGCAGAGATCACTAGACCCCTGATTCATCTCTTGAAGGGGGGGTCAAGTGGGAATGGGGTCCAGAACAATCGAGGCAGTAAGACAACTCAAAAGAAGCCTCTCACAAGCGCCTTGCCTAGCTTACCCTGTCAGAAACAAGGAGTTCTTCCTGGAGACAGGGTTCTCCAATAAGTGCTTGACGGCAGTATTATACCAAAAGCATGACAAGGTCAATAAAGTAATCTCCTATGCGAGCAAAACTTTATCCTCTGTGGAGGAAAATGTCAACGATTGTGAGAAGGCACTCCTGGCAACGGTGTGGGCATTGAAGAATTATCGCCCGTTTATCCAGGGGGAACACATCATAGTGGAGACTCCACACCAGCCTCTGCAATATCTCCAAAGTGACAGAATCCGGGCCGGAAACGTGAGTAATTCCCGGATTACTTCCTGGATTCTGTCAATGCAAGGCTTTCCTGTGGAGGTCAGATATGGCCAAAACAAGAAGAGTCCCCTCGCGCAATGTCTGGCTGACTTGCATGATTGTGCCAGAGAAAACTGTCTCGAGGACGAAAGTCTAAAAATCAAGGACAACATGGAGGCTTACCTCAATGCCCCACACAAAGTCTTTGAAGAGGACAAGTGTGAGGGAATGCCAACTGTCTATGTGGATGGATGCTCTTACCATGTTGAAAACCACGGGGAGAAAGAACTGGTGGCCGGCGTAGGGAATGCATGGGTGAAGAAATTCCTGAACCCTCCGCTGGGTACAAAATTGGTCCCCGAAGTAGTCAGGTGGCAGAGTTGATGGCTGTGCATCAAGCCATCCTCACCGCTGTCCAACATCAACTCCACAAACTGGTCATAATCACAGACTCGGATTATGTACGGAACGGGTTCGTGGAGCACCTGGTTAATTGGAAAACCAGAGGCATGTTATTTGCTAATAACAAACCCTTGAAACATGGGAAGTTAATCCAAAACATTGATGATCTGGTCACCTCGAATGGGATGACCATCTACTGGAAAAAGATCAAGGGTCATTCCAAAGTAGAGGGACCAGACAAAACTGGAAATGACTTAGCTGATCAGCTGGCCAAAACCGGGGCCATTCAATGGGATCTAATAGACATTGAGTCCCTGTTGGGGGAAATCCAGGTCACTGCTATCGCTAGGTCCCAGACAAATGCTCACAATGATCTTTCAACTGCACAATGGAGTAAGGAGATCCCTGATGCTGATTTAATCACGGCTCAAAAGGATATACCACACACATTGAAGACCCTGAGAACTTTCCCCTGACGGATACCGATTACATTGTGAAAGAGGACCTAAGAGTGTTGATGAAATGTCCAAAGATGTTCCGGATCCAAGACGGGTTGTTGGTAAGGAAATCCCAAGCTGGCCATGATCAGTGGGTGGTTCCTACCTCATTCCGAAGCCTGATGTTAAGTCACGCCCATGATGCGGCCACAGCCGGTCATAGGGGGTTTCACACAACACTTGAAATCTTAAGAGAGGTTGCATACTGGCCACACATGGGTCAGGACCTCAACCAATATTTGAAGGGTTGTCTTGTGTGTGCACAATTTCAGCCATCATCCCTCACACACCGTCCGCCTCTCCAAAAGAGGGGGATGACACTGCCATGGTCAGATTTGCAAATCGACTTTGTAGGCACTGTAATTCGCTCATCTAGAGGAAACAAGTACATGTTGACCGTTACATGCTTGTTTACCAAGTGGGTGGAATGTCTCCCGGCCCCAAACTGCAAGGCAGAAACAGCAGCTGCCCTGATGATTAAGCACATCTTTTCCCGTTTTGGTCTACCTCAAAGGATTGAGTCAGACAGGGGTAGCCACTTCACCAGTGAAGTAATGACAAAGATGTGGGAGATACTGGGAGTCAAAAGGAAGTTACATATTGCTTACCGGCTAGCTTCCTCTGGGTCAGTAGAACGCTACAACCAAACCATTGTCAGCATATTAAAAAAGTTTGTGGCAGATTCTGGGCCAAGGTGGGATATCCGATTACCTCTGGTCCTAATGGCCATCAGATCTACCCCTTCATCTGCAACCAAAATGTCACCATTTAAGTTGATGACTGGACACAAGATGGTGCTTCCTCAACATTTGCTCTACAGGACCCAAGAGCAGTCATTGATAAATGCCTCCACAACTCATGAGTATGTGGAGAATTTGAGGAAACACCTCCAACATGCTTTTGCGTATGCTCAGCAGAATCTAGAAAGATCAGCTGATAGCATGAAGACCCACTAGGACCTGAAAACCACCAGGAAAGTATACGAGGTGGTTGACCGGGTCTATCTATACAATTTCCAAAGGAACCAGGCCAAACAGCGAAAATGTTTGCCTACATGGAAGGGACCGTTTGAAATTATAGACAAGCTCTCCCCTGTAGCGTATAAGATCCGCATCCCCAAAGGTAGTCTGGTGGAAGGGGAAGACAAGTGGGTACATATAAATCAGCTAAAGTGTTGCCATCCCAGGCACACTCTGCAGCAACTGGAGGAGTCCTCTGCAATACCAGAGGGGACCGCTCCAGATTACTTCAGTTCCAACCCTAAAATATCCCACATATAGTCTCTAAAATATTATGACGCTTGTAAGCCACTGTCTCTGAATTATATCTTGTTTTTCAAAATTGGAATGCTATGTCTATTAAAGAATAAAATGTATATGTCGCCCCACTATATCAATAGTGGGGGAGAGATGTCTATGAATAGGTGTTGCCGCTTTCCTTTGTCGTCCTAGGAGAAAGAAAACCTGGAGACTGATCAAGGAGGACGACCGGGGACCGGGAGCAGAGACCCGATGGGCCCGGGGTACCACCCAATATTCCCATCAGGACCGGTGAGGAGAACCGATCGATCCAACTTGGTGGAGGAAAAGATGCTGAACTGTGCCATCTACAGAAGTGGAAGAAGATAATGCGGACATACCAGCACAGGGCTCAAAACATCCTTGGCACCCGACTTCCACTCGAGTCAAAGCGTAGTCCGGCGGGGGGGTTTGTCAAGGGTTTTGACCCATGTTGAATCCTTAGACTGGGTAGATGTGGGGATGAGCTGTCGCCACCCATTATTCTATCCCAGAACAAACTAAATCAATAGACTGGGTGGATGTGGGGATGAGCTATCGCCGCCCACATTCACGCCAGAATCCAGGAGAACTGCGCAGTTGGCACAAGACCACTCCAAAGATACAACCTTCTTGTGGGGGGTTCCACATCACCACTCTACTGTAAGGATGCCATCAAAACAATGTTAAGCAAGGGTCCTATACTATCAAGCAAAAGACCACTCTATTGAAATGCAGTCATTTAAGACAGATCCCAAAAATGGATGCAATACCGGTACTCACCACTATCAGAAAGCCGGCGTTTTAAAACCACCAGACTTTTGTGTAAAACTGAACAGAGGAACCCAAACCAGGCCAAGGAAAGACTTGCTAAGAGGCGGACACAATGTAAAACTATATTCTGAAATGACTTGAATGGAGTAATTATTTAATGTATGTGTAAAAATTGTAAGTTTGATTTAAACTGGTAACTAAAGTGACATTTGGCTGAATTCTGCCTGACAACTACCCCCGACAGGAGAAACCTGCTCAGCCACTCTTCCCAGGCCTAGCTGCATCCTGCTTCCCCACCAAAAGGAGTTGACACCTCTCTGATTATATTAGGGGAGGGGCACCTGCAGGAGGTTGAACAAAGCCTTGTCCTGGACTCAGGCAAATGTTATATTGGGGGGGCCGTAAAGTGGCTTCCTCTTGGGATAAGTGGGAGGAGAAGTGCCTCTGGGAGCCACCCGAGCTGGAGGCGGGGGCAGACAGAAGCTTCCCCCATGTGCTTTGGAACCTAAACCACCCCATCTGGGCCAGAGCATAATTTTAAAAAAGATGGATAATTCATAGTACGGACTTGTCAGAATTATATAAGTAATATCATTATCCTTGTGATTTTTCTGTGCACGTTTTAAGAGGTGTTAGGACCCTGTGGTGTATGCTGGGGGGTTGCTAGCGGAAAATAGGGTCTTACTCCAAATGTCTGCATGTTAAAAATCTGACACTTCATCAATTAATGTCCATACTCCTTGCGCACATGTGTGTAATTTTTGGTAAATGTCCGATATTGGTAAACCAGTCAAAAAGCGCAAAATGCATTTTTGAATGCAAGCCCCCAGGAAGATCAGAGGCGGACAAGCATGGACCATAAGGAATATATAATGTGTACATGTAATTTCAACACATTGTGTATCTGGGAAATATGTATTTGAATCAAATATAGATTTGTGGGCAAATTGACCAGGGGAGGATCCTCTGACCATAAAACCTACAGCATCACTCTGACACTCCATTTCCTTCCCCCAATCATGGGAGAGGGGAGAATTGGGCCAATGATGAGTAGAGAGGGGCAGGCTCAGTTATGCCACGCACACACCCACTTCCAAAACACATAAAAAGAGACTGCTGGGACAGGTAGGGACATTCAATTCCATTTGCTGCGGAGCGTGCTGACCGACGACTTCACATCTAGAGATCCAACACTTAGACTTCCAAGCTAAACAGAGACTACAGAACTTTGAACCAAGAAGGCCCACTGCAAGCAAAAGTATTCTCAGCAGGCTTTCAGAATCCAGCAAACCTAACCAAACTATTCAACAGCCGGGCGAGCTGTTTGAATTCTTTGCCAAGAACATTTGCCGGAACCGCAGACCAGACCCAGACCGCTGTGAGCAGAACCAGAGATCCGGATCGCTGTGAGCAGAACCGGTGCCTGATTGACCCGCCGAGCAGAGAGAACCGCCGCTGGACGTGTTGACCAGATCCGTGACGAGGCCCATTCATTTCAAAATTAGGAGTGAGTATCCGCCAGAACTGTGGAGAACCCAATCTCTTAGTTGAAATAATCTAATCCAAACTATTTTAACCTAATTAGAACAGCCTCCTAGAAATCATGTCATCTGTCATTTTTGAAGCTGCACAACTGTCACATGTCAATTCTGCAGCTGCAAGCTGTCACCTGTCATTTTGAGTTTACTTTAAATCCGAAAAGCTACCTTTATTAAATCATCCGTATCTCTTGAACCGTTTGGGCTAGGAACGAAATTTTAAAGCTGTGATTCTAGGCTTTCCAACAAACCTAGAACCGACTTCCTACTCCCTATACTTTTTCCGCAATCGCGATTTACGCACTCGCGAAATTTACCGCGATTTGCGATTTGGCTCAATTTCTCCACCTGTCAAAATAGCAGCTTCATTCTTTCCTTTGTTAAAATCCGTTTGCAACCTGGTAATAACTCATAGAGCATTGCTAAAGTGAGCCTGAACTAATACCAACAAGCATCTCTCACTCACCCTGAATCTCTATAGGGAATCAAAATCAGTTAGCACATTTTCCCATCCATTGCCATCACATTTAAAAGCATTTTGGGTCTGTGTTATAAAAAGCATACCTGTTGTCTAAGCTTGCTGGGGGGGGGGACTGAATTCCATTGCATTGCATATAGGAGGGGGGGGTGAATTGCCACCAGGGGAAAAGTGAACATATTATCTCTTGTGAAACCATATCAGATTATTTTCTGTGCTGCATTTATTCCACTGTTCATTTCCTTGAAACCATAAAGCATTTCAGCTACCTCATCCTCTATACTACTTCTAACTAACCAAATCAGTTTACCAGTAGAACATTATCCATTGTTGATCACTGTCATATTTTAAGTGTGATATCCAATATTAATTTATTATAAAAGTGTGATAGATATATATTGTTATATTTCTCAAATAAACCTTTAAATTTGCAAAACAGACCTACTTCTTGGCTCAGTGGGGTCAGGGGGATTCTAAGAGAGGGGTGTTATATAAGGGTTGTCATCCGGAGTACATGAACTGGACCTAGAAATATATCAATAAGGGTTTCCCTCAGCATCCCAGACTAGGCATTGATTTAGCTGTAGTGTTGAATTGAAGCTGCTTAACAGCGCTACACAGGGTGTTGGTTTATGATAAAAGAAGCACTATGGGCTCACTGATAATCAGAAGGCTGTTCCAACAACGAGGCATTATGGATTATAAAAAACTAGCATATTAAAAATGGCAGTACACGTTTAAGAAGCGACAACAGAACAGCCTAATTATTGTGGGGTTTATTTAAATACTACTGCATTTGCATGTGAATGTATGCATATGGATGTAATGAGTTTGCATCTGTGCATTCGCGACTTTCATTACAAAAAAGGGGTGAGCTCAATGAGAGGCTATAAAAACCATGCCCTCGGCAATCACCCATCATGCACCTGGTGAATTATGCAAATTAGGTTATGACGTCATTTAGCTACTTTTATGACGGCCAATAGCTACTTTTCTTACTAAGGAGTTGCCAACACTGCTCCTACACGATTTCATACAGAATCCGGAAAACAACATAGATCATCTCACAACACAGCGCGCCACAATTCGGAATATGAAACTGTGATTTAAAAGCAAAAACAGCAAGATTGTACATTTTGTAAAGTACATTTATTTGACATCAAATGTTTACAGAATATTCAGCGATATGCATTTGTCTTTGCTGTCGATCCGCAAAAGTTCCTCTTGAGTCATGCGCTGTTCCTTTGCGCTACACAGGGTGTTGGTTTATGATAAAAGAAGGACTGTGGTCGCACTGATAATCGGAAGGCTGTTCCAACAACGAGGCATTAGGCCACCATAATGGTTGGTATGTTGCTTCTAGCCGCTAGTACCGCGTAAGGGCATATTGGTCCTTGGCGATTGTCCCATAAAATGGTGAGGGTCATGAAGTGGTTTACTAGGAGCTGCACCTGGCAGTTAAAAAATCCATCGGCCGGGGTCTGAACATCGTGGCAATGACAGTAGGGAAGGATGTACCTGTTTTAAAAACATAAATTAGTCTCACCAGCCGATCTTCATTAAAAATATTCATTTTATTTATTAGGGCGTGAAACTATTTGCTAGCGAGGATAGTGCAACGGAGTATGTTAACTTATTCCCACTAACCCACCCTCTCTCCACTGCCTTTTTCAGAGCCGTCTGAGCACCAGGGGACCACTTCGGCGGTGATAGTGCGCGGTACAAAATAATATGCCACATTGAACGAACAAGTACAACATAACCGGGCTTTAACGCCATGCTATTGTTATTATATTCCGGTATAAAATAATCTAAAGGGTTACTTACATTATATTGGCATTTTCCATTGTCTACGCGTAATGCAGTCCCTAAATACGACTCCTTCTCTGCCAACGATCTTTCTCATAGTGATATAATATATAAAAGTGGTTTTGTTTCAGAAATTTCATCCTTATCGTCTCTTACGTTACTGCACCCCTACTTCAAAAGAAGTCTTTTGGCACGATCCCTGTCTGTCAGGGTCAAAAAACAATAGAACCTTATAGTGCGAGTCGTGGGCCACTCCGGCCCGCGAGCAAAAAATGGAAGCAGCTGACCTTCACTGTGAACGAGCATAAATTCTTACTTTGCAACATTCTGTGCAAAGCCATCCCTGAGAAGTTGCTTTTTACACTCCATCTTTGTATATTGTCTGCGTGCTAATGAAAAAAGTTTGTTAAAGCGAGGTTATGGTTAAGTTGTGCAACTAAAAATCTATGAAAGTCAGTAAAAAAACTTTGTTAAAGGGACGTTATGTTTAAGTTGCGCTACTAAAAACCTATGAAATTCAGTGAAAAAACTTTGTTAAAGGGACGTTATGGTTCTAAGTAAAACCGAAAAACCCCTGAAATTCGCCAGTTATGGTAAGCTAAGCAACCACAACTCGCGCACTGTGCAACTGTGCACTGCTAAGACTAACACCCAGGACATCAAAGATGACATCACAAATGTCATTGATGACATCACTGATGACATCACATGAGTATTTACTTTTCATGAAATTTCTGAACAAGGGATTCTTAACATAATGTTGAGAAAAAAGTGTCAAGGATCATTGCAATAAATATCATAAGCTAATTAGTGCATTAAATAATGCATTGATATAAATAGCATTCTATTATGAGGTTTTATCTAGTATGCTAAGCTACTCATGCAGAAACATAGCATTGTGTGCAACATACATGATGAAGGTATAATATTCATAATGTTGATATGTTGAATAATGAAATGATAAATGTTTTCTTATTAGAGTTTTGTGTACTGTGAAATATGTAATAAGTAGCTAATACAACCCATGTTTTACATAATTGCATTACTACAGACAAAGCACAAAGAGACAAGAAAGTGAAGTAAGCAAAAAAGCAGAAGTAGTAGCAGAAACAATTCATAACCTAACTGATTATTTTCATGCAAATAAATGATTGCTCTGTTTCAAAGCTGCTATTTACCCTATGTATATGTATCACATGATGTGACTGAACCCTAAGGAAAGTAGTGTGAGTACAATGTATACAAATATGAGCATATACAGGGAAAGTACAGCCATAAAAAAACAACAGAACTATCAGAAAGTGCTGATAAGGCTATTGATTATCTTCATGCACAGAAAGGATTGCTGTCTTTCAAGCTTGTGTCTTCCCCTATGTATATGTTTCATATGATGTGACTGGACTCTAAGGGAATTACTGTAAGAACCTACTTGAAGGATAAGTCTACAAATATAGTATGTTTACAATTTTTAGTCCCTGACTGTTACTGAAGAAAACCATGTGGCCTAGATATGTCAGTAAAGGAAAAAAGAGGGAGCCAGACATGTGATGTCATCAGTGATGTCATCAATGACATTTGTGATGTCATCTTTGATGTCCTGGGTGTTAGTCTTAGCAGTGCACGGTGGTGGCACGAGTTATGGTTGCTTAGCTTACCATAACTGGCGAATTTCAGGGGTTTTTTGGTTTTACTTGGAACCATAACGTCCCTTTAACAAAGTTTTTTCACTGATATATATTTATATATATTTTCAGTGAAATAACTTTGTTAAAGGGACGTTAGGGTTACAAGTAAAACCAAAACCCCCCAGAAATTCACCAGTTATGGTAAGCTAAGCAACATAAAACCTATGAAATTTCAATGAAAAAACTTTGTTGAAGGGAGGCTATGGTTAAGTTGCACTAATAAAAACCTATGAAATTTAGTGATAAAGTTCTCTTAAAGGGGCGCTATGGTTAAGTTGAACTAATAAAAACCTATGAAATTCAGTGAAAAAATTGTTAAAGGGACGTTATGGTTAAAAAGTAAAACCAATGTTCTTACCAGTGCATCTTAATTTGCTACAAGTTCCTTCTATTATACTGACCTGCAATTTAGCAGCTCTGTAGTTCACAGAATGTGCAGTAGTCTGCAGACAGAAGGTAGCATTCAGAAGGCCTAGAAGCGCAGTGGAGAACAGAACATGTTCTAACCATCACTCAAAAAACACATATACATAAAACAACATTACTTATAATTACTGCACCCAAATATACTTTTTTGTCCAAATCATCACTTCAAAATGTACAAATAATGTTTTAATTTATCACACAATATAATGGAATGCACCAAGGACAAACCATAACTGTACACCTCACAGTATCACTTAAATACAGACTCACATACACCAGGCGCTCCTTTCAAAACAATCTCTCACCAAATAGTAAGTACACTGTATTTATTTATTTCTCTATTATTACCATTCATTAGGTAAACATTTCTTATTAGCAAATATCACTATTTTGTTATTTTAAAATAAATGGCAAACACTCTTGAGTGGTGGGAAGAAAACTTTCTAAAAGAAGAAATGAGTGATGATAACATCTCTAATGGAGAACAATACATCTTTTAATATAAACAAATAATGTAATTTCTACAGACCTCAGTGAAAGAATACTTTCTTCTTTTCATATAGTAAATAATTTACATGAAGAAACAACACCAATGTTTAATTATGGAGATCCCAAGAATCAAAAAGACAATTCTATCCTCAAATGTACATAATGAAATTATGATCTTGCCTGCAAAATTGGATGAACTTACTAATGACTTTATAAAACTTTAAAATTATGTTAAAAATCATGTTATTAGAAATTATGATTATCACTGTCCTTCTTGTACCTGTCCCCATTATCCCGAGCAATCATCCCCATCAAATTCCCAGAATATAAAGGAAAGATGCTTTGATGAAACTTCACTACTTCCCTCCCCTGATCAACATTGTATAGAAATTCTAAATCCTCCCATTTATGTTTCCCATTCTGATACCCCATCCCGTTCATAAACTTAATATAAATATCTTGTATATTGTTCTGTCATAATTCGTTTTTTTTCAAATCACCCATTAGCAGTCTGTGGGAAATACGACTGTTGTGAGTGTCCGGTTTATGAAACCAGTGACCGCAGACAGGGCGCTGTGTCTGGACGTGTTCGTTCTCGCATGACACACTTTTTATTAGTCCGCAGTGTGAGAAACTAGCAGGTCTCTCACGCGCTAGTCCCCGGGGATCAGTCATCCAGGTGGCCAGGAAACAGCCATCGCTTTTGGATCCAGTTCCTTGGGGTGGACCAGTGTGGGAGGATCACCTGGGTCAGGGGTGTTTGGGGGTGGGACACCAGATGGCAGATGAGGGTATCCCTCCCCCTGTAACACCTTTACCCCACTGTACCAGGTAGGATATGCGGGAACTTTACCCCCCCCTTTCCCTTCTCCAACACTTTTACATGGACAGCCCGCTCTGGGAGAAAACAGACTCACACCGAGCAGTGCACCTGACACGTTGCGCTACTATGGTCAGGCGAATAGAGCAATTACTGACAATCACTCACACCTAATTTCAATTAAACCTCCCCCCACGGATAAACGGCTAAGCACGAAAGCACACTCTGAGCAAGGAAAATCACATGGACAGCAGTTTTGAATCGCCAGCTGAACGAGAAGAGAAAGATGGGAAACCAAGACTGGTCTGTGTTGAAGTCAAGGGTGCAAGCAGCAATATTGTACAACGAGCGCTGGAACGAACATTGTTAAACACGTTTGATGAAGGACGCAAGTAAAGCTAAACTGCTGATGAATGTTTCAACTTTAAAAGGAAAGATACAATACCGTTAACAGAGTGGTTCAGCACCATGAGTGGGCTCAATCTAAGGCCTCTAAGGTGTACCGCCAAGAGAAACGATAGCCAAAAGATTGGTAAGAACATTGTGTGAAGTGAATTGAAGTGGTCTTACAATGGTTTAAGCAAAACCCATTGCACATTGAAAAGTCTTTGATTTTGATATCAAGAGGATCCGAGCCGGAAGGAGGGAGACCACGTGTAAACATTGTGGTAAACAGGGGTCCAATCTTGAAGGAGGGAGACCCATGACAAATACTGGAAATTAAAACTTGTGCATGTGAATATGCTGATAGTAATGAAACTGAGATTTGTTTGTTATGAAAGACCCTCTGCAGTATGAGACAGTTACTGGAAAAGAGACTTTGCAACAAGGTCCTGATATCTATGCTTTCAATTGTATCCTCGTGCCAGAGAAGCCAGAGTGTGGGTGAAGCTTGAATGTGCCACCTTGCCCTGTGCTGAAAACATGGGGAAGGGAAGCCAACTGCTCAATCGTCCTGACATATTATTTCGTGAACACTGTTCTTTGTTGCATACTTTATTGTCCCACACTCTTTGTATTTAGAAGGAGTGGGCATAGGTTTATTAGTACAGACCCTTTTATTTTGAGAGAGACTCGACTAGGACTGCGTTATAATTATTTGCTTGCTCCCATCCTTAGATTTAGGTCAGATAGGCATTCAGCCAACCCATTGACATTCGATAAACACCCTTGAACTGTATTAACTTGTGTCTGTCTTCGATGTTTGATATCATTCATTCCTTACAGCGGACAGCACCCCCGGTGCGGACCCCCATGCGCCTGGTGGTCTCCCGCACAATGGTGTCCACTGACAGCCGTCAGCGCTGTGGACGTCCCCGGACGTCATCATGTGGCCACACCTGTGTGGTGTGACGGCCCACCCGCGAACAGTGTCCATGCTCCAAGGACAGTTTAAAATTGCATTTTATGGTATTTTTCAAGCTGAAGGTTTACCCTTCCCAAGCTCCTAGACCCAACATTCCAGGCAGAAGGGCGACCTAACCATCGGTCAAATGGTTAGGTCGCCCTTCTGCCTGGCATGTTTTTGACCTCATAGAGGTTTAGAGAAAGGAGTGCGACTTAGCACTCTCTAGACCCAACAGATCTTTTTACTTTTATTGTTTTGTTTGCAATGTTTTGTAAAATGACGGGTATGTAAAATAAGCAGCCGTACACCAATTATTTGTCTGTATGTATATGTCAATGCACTATTATATGCACTGTGTATGAGTAATTAATCTACTATGTCAAAAAGATGAATAGTCTATAAAGAGAAAATAACAATTTCTCAAAGAAATGTGTTCAAAATAAGAAAAAGACAGTTTCACTAGCAAAATAATAAACGCTGTGTGAACTCGACTCAGTTTTAGTGTCTCTCTACTTTTTCGTGATAACAATTGTAGACACAGAGATACACCTGTTGAGATAAAACATGACAAAATAAGAAATATTTGCATGAATGATTGTAAATACTTGAATACATGTGGCAGGACGCAACCCTTTGTTTGAATTCAAAGAGACTGCGTCAATCAATGCATTTTGAAAGTTTTCGAGAAAAATGTGATTGCCCCCATCAGTTAGATGCACTCCATCTCTTTGAAAAATTTTGACAATATCAAATTTTATATTTTCATCATGAAAAGATGTCATGCCAACATCCCTTAAAAAAGGCACATACAACTTTGTTCACGTTGTACATTGCTTTCTCAATTTGTGGACACAATTAATTTGAAGTCATCCACATTTGTCTCTGAGCTATCAGAGAAAAATACATTTTTGAATATGGAAAATAGTTCCATTAATTTTCCAAATGTGTCCTTCATTGCAAACTCTAATGATATTCCGGTAACATAGCCCAAGCTGTTGCCTCCACTTCCTTCCTCGAACTCCATACCATGAAACTTGAAATTCATTGAATTAAAGATTCTCAGTCAATCCACAGTGCTCAGAATACACCTTCAGCCAATGGTTCCAACAAAACTAAATCAGCGACCACATAAAAAGAATGCCCCCCTATCAAAAACTAAAAAAAGATGTACAAGCAAAAGCAGACTAATGAACCTAACCCTAGATCTAACAATTTTAACATAGCCACAGTAAAGCATTCCAAAAAATACATTTGACCAAAACTGTTCCACTGTAGAGTTCTTCGCACTCTTATGAAGACAGCTAAAAAAAAAGTCATGATCTACCCTTAACAATGGCAGCAGAAGACTAATACTCAAAGCTCTAATTGACAACATATTTCTAGTAAATAGAACATTGTTTAAATTGATTTTAAACAGAATTAAACCACTAACTAAATTAAGCAATACATTACAAAAAGTACTTCTAAACATGTGCAATGTCAACATAGATCCCTATTCAAACTTCTGTGAAGGTGAATGGATTCACACAATAAGCACAGAACCATATTTCAATGAAGAGGCTTATAAACAAGAACAAAACAACCCAATTGCCACAGGCAGTAATGGCTGGGTGTATGAAATGGTAGGAGACACCATTTTGGCAAATGAAACCCTTATATAAAAAATTCCCCCAACAAACTTTCAACAAAATATTGTTTTCGTCCAAACAAACTGTCCAGATGGACATGCAGCTCAATGTCTAACGTATGCCAACAATCCTTTAAACATTTACGACAATTCCTCAAACACTAAGTGAAACTAAAAGACAAAATGGTGTGCCGCCAATGACCTCTGCCTTAATGCCAGTAAGACTGAGATTCTACTCATCGGTACTCCCACTCCCTCCTTCCCTGCAGCTCTCTGGCCTGCCTCCCTTGGCCCCCTCCCTGCTCCTACCTGCAAGGCAAAAAACCTTGGGGTCATCTTCGACTCCACACTCTCCTTCTCTCCTCATATTTCTGACATCGCCAAGAGGTCACACTACCAGCTGCACCTCCTCAGAGGTATTCTTCCCTTCCTCTCCTTCCCCCAGAAGCTCACTGTCTCCCGAGCCCTGGTTCTCTCGAAGCTGGATTACTGTAACAGCCTCTATCTTAATCTGCCTGCCTCCACTCTCCGCCCTCTGCAACTCATCCAGAACAGAACTGCGAGACTTGTCCTTGGCCTCAAGCCCAGGGATCGTATCTCTCCAGGACTGAAATCTCTACACTGGCTCCCAGTGGCTGCGAGGATAAAGTTCAAAACCCTCTGCATTGTCCACAAGGCCTTCTGGGGCCTGGGTCCTAAATACCTTCAACTCTCTCTTCCCAAATATCTTCCTTCCCGAGCCCTTCACTCATCCGCCTCCAACTCCCTCAGGGTCAGCCGCTTCTCGAAGCAACGAGCTGGGGGTAGATCTCTCTCCGCGGCAGGGGCCTCCCTCTGGAACAGCCTTCCTGCCTCCCTGAAACTCGAGGAGAACCATCTCCGGTTCCGGAAGCACCTCAAAACCTTCCTCTTTGCTTCTGCTTTCTCTCTCCCTCTCCCCTGCTGAACAGCTAATATTCTTCACTGAAACTGCACTGATCCTGCAACTGGACCTCTCTAAACGGCCTCGGCCCTGGGCCCAGCCACTCTCCACTTGCACTGATGCCTTGGAACCCCTCTGCACTGCGGGACTGTCTCTGTATCCCTACAGCCCCCCCCTTCCCCAGCACTTGTTCTGCACTTACCTTGCACTTGCCACCAGCTGGCCCTATTTATTTATTACTTTACACCACTTACCTTGTACTGCACTTCCCCCCCTCCCCTTCCCCTCGCACTTTTCCCCCTCCCCCACCCCTGCACTTGCGCGATCTGAATGACACCTGGCCTAGTAGGATCGTTGTCTGTCTCCCCTTGTTCCTCCACTCCCTGCCTCGTCGCGCCTTGAAACACCTGTGTATAGGCGCGTTACAAATACCATATCATATCATATCATATCATAAACTAAAATGAAAGCTTTACAAACCATGGACTCTTGTCCAATTCACAGCCATACTGGACTTCAAGGACATTCATTAGCCTGCATTTCAGGAACTGCTTCAAAAAGCACCTTCCACCATATCAATATTTTAGCAGCATACCATTTTGCTACACTGAATGTTGTGCATAGACCATACTATGCAAAACATCCTTCTCTACAACTACAACATTTAAATAACATTCTCCAACGTGGAACAGCCAAAGAACTCCTTCAAGAAATAGAGCACATCCAAAGTAAATACTTTGGAACTGAAACAACTTCAGAAAACATTAGTGAAAAGCTCACAAACACCAACCTGACAAACATATACAAAAAAGAAATACACATCTGTTGAAACACCAGACCAAGTATGTGTCTTTTGTTGCAGAAGCTTTTATAAAAAAAGAGCACAAACATAGTAGATATGGTCTACAAAATAGAGGAGAATGAGAGATCCCAATGGTTTTAATTAGCTTTATATCTAACAGCAGAAACTAAATACAAAATAACGGACCTCTCAATAGTTTGCACATACTGTAATACAAAGCTTGTCAATAACCAAATGCCATCATGTGCTATAACTAACAACTTAGAAATATTCCAATTTCCAAAGGCTCTCCAACAACTTAACTTGTATCATCCTGGTTCGGATCACCACCTAACTCCTCATGAGGTGGTGACTGGACGTTTCATGGGAGTACCTCTTGCGCCTCCCACTCAAGTAAAAATGGAAGCACATAGTGTAGCAAAAACATTAGGTGATGAGATGCACGATTATTTCTAAGTATGACCGCTAGTATTTCTTTTATCTCAACAGATCAACAATCAGAGGGAATGATCAAAGAAGATGGAGGAAGACAACCAACCAACTAATGTTATTGACTCACTCAAACGGCCTATTGTGTATCCAGGGGACCAGGAGCTAGTAAAGAGCTTTGTTAGAACCTAGAATAAGCCCCATTTTGAAGCCCCATTTTGAGGGACCATACCTAGTAGAGGGGGTCACTCCCAGCGCAATGTAAATTTAAGGAAGAAGAGCCTGTCTGCACCTGAACAACGTGAAGCTCTTCAAAGGAGAGACTGCAACCCCTCCAACACCCGTTGACAGCGAGGAAAGAGAAGAAGCTACGCGAATGCTGACCAGATTGGCTACTAACGTCAAGGACAAACAATCAATGGATAAAAATACTCTGGAACAAATTGACATTTCCTAAGTTTAAGAGTGAAGGATCGCACTTGCTGAGTTTCTAGAAATTCTTCAGTTGAACTAAAACAGGACACATTACAATAAGATACAAAGATTGCACAACACATTCTATGTTACCTGATTCGTTACACACATTTCTGCATGCTGTTTTTATATCCATACTCCGAACATATCCAGCTCTAGTGCGACGGAACATGGACGTTGTTGCATTTTTAGGAAAGCCTAAAAACAGTCCTATCATTCACAGAGTTATTATAACCATTATAATCCAGGTCTGTTACAACAAGTGCACACTTTGAAAGGTGAACAGTTAAAAATGGGAATTTTTCATTACACACACTGTTAACAAGAAGAACATCTACTACAAAAGAGATAATGTGGAATTTGAATACTATGATGATACTTCTTAAAACTACATTTTGCCTACTGTGTTGTCTTTACTTTCTTATGCTCTTCCCATTTTGTGGGATATTGTTCTGCAATTCAGGTGAAACACTTGGCAAGGAGACATCTATTTCTATCCTTCATAAAGGTACAAGTGATATTTTTCCTGATATTACCAAACAAATTGCTCGATCTAAAAGGGATGTTGGGGAAAATAATGAAGGTATAAATTCATATCTCGATAATTTGGCCCATTTAAAGAATAACATATGGTATCAACACATGAAGGAGGGGGGGAGAAAAACGAAGGATGAGAGCTGCTATGTATGTTCTCTCATTCCTTATGCCATGAGCACAGCCAGCACATTCATTGCAAGAGAAGCCCATACATAATGCCAAGTGTCTTAGTCATCTAGCAGCATGCACAAGAAGAGGGCAATTCAAAGGAAGATGGACAACCCTACGATGGCGATCAAACAAATTGTTTCCATGTGAAGGTGCTACATAAAAACACAGAAGATGGAAAAAGACATAGGTTGGATAACCAGAATGCTCATATATTCATCCCTGACTGGAGAACAAAGAAGGGTTGCAGAACAGAAAAACGTTGTGCAGATGTATGCACCAGGATTACCATGATTTTGGAGAAATCTCAGTGATTGGTGTATGGACGAGTTGCCGCCAGTACTGGATGGGAAGAAGGAATGCTAGCATGCAGTGCGCTTTTATTGATGACAGCACCATTAAAAATAGTGCAGATCCTGAATGATGAATGTCTAAAGATATGGGCCAAGTATTTGAAATTACTGACGTGGGAGGAAAATGAAGCAGGACCACCAATGAAGAATGCAACAATGCATTTCAGAAATAGAAGCCTGATCACAGTTGGAGAAAATAAAGAATACCAATAAATAATCGATGTACCAGGAATGACTGGAGGAACTGCCGTGCTGATGGATCACTACTGGGCTTGTGGATCCAAGGCCTGCATGTAATTGCCTAAAAATTGGGGAGGAACATGTTCTTTGGTGATCATACATGTTCCTGCATTGGTGATTCCCCAAAGTGATCTCCATATTGACTGTTTGCCAAAGATGGATGCACACCTGAGGAAGAAGAGATTGCTTAACCTCACACGACGAAAGAGGGGGGACAAATTTTCATGCAAGGTCAAGTCCAAAGGAGAAGTCTTGGCTGAAGGCTTGGCTGATGAGAGATGGCAGACTAATTGGCCAATCCGCTGCTATGCTCTTATAATCTGTATTATATGTAGATAGAAGTTCAAGGCATGCCTACCAGGTACGGGGCAGCCAATAATGTTATTAACACTTATAGAACACTTATAGAACACTTATAGAACCTATTAGTGGATATGTTCCCTTCATCAATCCTTCCACCCAATAGGTCTTATTATTTGCCACATAGGATGACATCATAGCTGACGCACATCGAGTTATAAAGCCTTCTTGTACCTTCTTGTACCTGAAATGAGAGTGTGTGAACTACAACTTGTTGTTCGCCAGGTTTCCCTACTTTATTGAACTGATAATAAAGGAGTATTTTGCCATATTCTTTGAGTCTGTCTGTTTTTTTGGGTCCAAGATTATTTGTATGGTATTTCCAATCTGTGCAAAGAAATGCCCAAAATGTACTAATGCACACACTAGATCACCATTGATAGCATTTGTCTTCCTTCTTTCTGGTACAAGTAATAAAAGGTAAAAGCCAACTTGCTTTTATGTCTGGGAAAAGATGGGTTAACTGACCAAATTGGAAACCATCAATGCGGTTCTAGTAGGGTTCAACAGAAATGGGCAACTTTGTGCTATGTAAGCATAATGTAAAATAGAAATGATGCGTTAAGTGGATACACTGGAAATCAGACGTGATGTGCCAAAAGGCCATAATAGAAATTGGCAATCATCGTCTAAATGGGCATAATCTAATAACATGAACTGCATATTTAAAAATGTTTTAATAATGCGCTAATTAGGTATGCTGGAAATGATTACTGATGTGTTAAGTCATCATACTGTAAAATGCCAAAGATGTGCTAAGTAGATACACTGGAAACTACCAATGCTGTTCTAGTAGGGATTAACAGAAACTGGTAACTTTGTACTATGTGAGCATAATGTAAATTAGCAATGATGTGCTAAGTGGATACATTGGAAACCACCAATGCTAATCACGTTGTGCAGAAAAGAAACTGACCACTATGTGCTAAGTGTGCATAATGTGAACTAGCAATGATGCGTTAAGTTCATACACTGGAAACCACCAGTGTTGTTCTAGTAGGGTTTAACAAAAACTGGCAACTTTGTGCTATGTGAGAGTAATGTACAATAGCAATGATGTGCTAAATGAATACATAAGAAAACCGCTGTGATGAGCTGAATGGCCATAATGGAAATTGTCAATGATCTTCTCAGTGGGCATCATCTAATTACATGAACTGGCATATTATATATAGCGTTAGTAATCCGTTCCCCAGGCTATTCCGGGGGGTAAGGGCTGGCAGCCCAAGTTAAAGGGCCGAGCAAAGCAAGGGTGTTTACCAAGAGCACCAGGATGTTAGCCCTGGCATAGCTCATGGAACGGGTTACTAACGGCATTAGGATCCCAGGTTAACAAAGCCGTAACTCGGGACGCTGATAGCAGGATTCTTTATATGAATGAACGGGACACCGAGCTGCCATGCAGATGTAAGGTGGGGCTTTCTACAGAGCCCCACTTCCATTTCCGTTGCGGCCGGCAAAGGGAGACGATGAGAAGAAGCGGCGACGGCAATAAGGAAACTCGGTCAACTCGGTCTGGGGATATTAAGGAAAAAAAAGGGAAAAGAGGGTTTGGAGAAGATGGCAGTCCAGGGCAGGGAAGGCAGCCTGCAGGTTCCATGGAACACGGGCTGTGATCAACGGTTTTAGCCCACTAACCAAGGAACCTGATTGGCTGCTTCCCCTGCTCCAGGTGCTAACAAAAAATTCAATGATGCACTAATTAAGTATGGTGGAAATGAATCCTGAGATATTAACTAGGAGTAATGTAAACTGGCAATGATGTGAAATCATGATAATTTGTTGTTATTTATTTGGAACTTGATTTCTTGCACGAACAAGTCCAGTGGCTTCTCAGTGCTGCACAAATATAACTGTTGCATTGAGCACACATTTACACAACCAATGAGCATTTAGTGCATCTGTTTATAAATACAAAGCCAGGTGGGCGGAGTCACAGCAATTAGGAATCCCCTCACCCTTGATGAAACCAAAAAAGGCAATACAAAAGGTGGTCTCTTTAATTTAAATGGGGAAACTTTCTGAGTTCTACAGAAATAGAATCCTGAAATTAAGATAAAGTATTTTATTTATGAAATTCGGGAACCTTCATGTGTGCAGTGCTGAAACTCCATGAACGCATTTTTACAATATGCGGTTACCAATTTCTAGCACAATAGGAAGGATGCTGCAAATAAAAGGCATTAGAAGCCCAGCAACCTTTGCTAAAAAGAGGTGTAGCATTGGTCTGCGTGGTATTCCATGGGAAGGTAAAGGTGTGATTGCTGAATGGGTCTCAAATTGTCCAAGGGTCCAGGCAATGGACTGGGGGCAGAACATGTCCACGTGGAGCAATTTTGGGATTTGGGATACCAATCCCAGAATATACTTCCCTTTTCCCCATTTTCACCCACCCGTAGGCTGCAGGACAATCTAATTACAGAGCTACCCACGCATTTTGACCTATTGGAAAGCAGCAGTTTGGGTCCCAGGAGGAGAAGATGGATGAGGTACTTTGAGGTCGACATCAAGGCAATTGGACCTCTGTAAGAGGAAAAAAACAAAGCCTCCTAACCCTGTAAATAGGCACCAATGTGTGATATATCATGGATGAACTGCCGACTGGAACCACAGATACCTACACCAACCTCAAGACAGCTCTGACAGAGTATTTCACACCCCAAACTAACGTGGACTACGAATGGCACATGTTCCACACGACAAAGCAACAGAAAGTAGAGTCAATGGACTCATACATCATGTGCCTACGTATTCGACTCAAGCACTGCGACTTCAAAAAATATTCGAATGACGAAGTGCTAAGATCCCAGATCATTGTGGGATGAGAATGTGCTGACTTCAGAAAAAAGCTGTTACAGAAACCGCGGTCCCTGGAAGAGATCCTACGCCTAGCAAGATCAGACGTGGCCCTGGCTCTTCAAGTGAAGGTTTTGAGTGACATCAAGATCTCTCATGGAAAAACAGAAAACATCCACAAACTGGAGACAATGCAATCAAGTAAAGGCAACAGAGAATCATTCTGCTACCGATGTGGGTATGAGTTTCTTCATAAAGGTGCCTGCCCAGCCATTGGACAACAATGCTCAGCCTTTGTGGGGGACAACCATTTCAAATCTGTGTGTCGCATGTACTGCAGTCAGGCACAAGGCCAAGGAAATGGTGGGAGACCAACACAAGTCAGAGATAGACGGGTGCAAAGTCCCCAAGGAACAGTGAACCAACCGTATGAGCCTCCTCGTCGAAGGCAGAGGGACAGAAGTGAGGAAGAAAAGCCTCAAGAGAGAACACCAGTGGAATAGAGTTTGAGAAAGACAACAGTATCCAGACCCATGATAAGACCCAAAAGATACATTTGCTATCTGGTGAAACAATCACAGACAGATACAGATCCAGCGCCTCATCGGAATAAGACTCGAGAAGAAGAGAAACCCCTCGAGAAGAACCACAGAAAAGAGGCTATCTCTATGCACTGGGAAGCCCGATGGCCAAAGAACAAAGTCTGATACTGCTTCTCCAAATAAATGACATGGCGGCTGAATGCCTAGAAGAGACAGGAGCCACAGTAAATGTCATAAGCAAAGAGGTGTACAACAATCTTACACATGCTCCACGCTTACGACCAGCAGAAGTAAACAAAGGATATTTCATGGCCCAGTGCCGATACAAGATATCCATGCATGTACTGAGGCTGCAACTGACAATGGTTGCATTCTTAGCTTCAAAGCTGCTATAGACATGGGCCTCATAAATGTCCGTTACAGACTTATGGCTCACAAATAGTTGGACCCATCAGCCAAGATAGAGCATCTGTTCCCAAGGCTGTGTTAAGGTCTGGGCAAATTAAAGGATCATCAGATCAGCTTGCACATAGACCCACAGATATCGCTAGTGGTCCAACAGTATCGGGGCATTCCAGTGAACATACAGTGGCAGGTTGAGGAAGAGCTACACAAGTCACTAGATACAGCCATCATAGTTCCCATGGTAGGCCCTACCCTGTGGGTGTCACCAATAGTCCCTGGGCCTAAAAAGGACTCCCAGTACATTGGAATATGTTTAGACATGCGCTGGCCGAATTAAGCCATACCGAGAGAGCATCATCAAACTCCACGGATCACATGCATGGTCCATTTGCTAAATGGTGAACCATATTATAAATATGCAACTAAGACAAAAAAAAAACAATTACACAACTAAAAAACAAACAATTACTGTAACAGCGCCTCGATGCCCGCGGGCTGTGTGAGTGCTTTAAAAATGCAAAATAAATAAATAAATAAATATTTTTAAAACTTGACCTTAAGAAAGGATATCATCAACTGGACTTGAGCAAGGAGTCCAGATACATAGCTCCATTTGTAATGCATCTAGGGCTCTACAGATAAAAACGCCTAAGTTTTGGAATCTCCTCGGCTGCCAAACTCTTCCAGGCGGAAATACATAATGTCATAAAGCATATTCCCAACTGTTTAAATTACAGTGATGACATTTAATGTTTGGACAAGATCAAGAACAACACAATAACACCTTCACAAGAGTGTGCATGGCACTTGAGGAAGTTCACCTCACCATAAACAGAGACAAATGTGAATTCAGGAAGCACACTCATCATTTCTTCTGACAAATATTCTCAGCACAGGGGATGACTCCGGATCCGGAGAAATTGAACAACCTCACTGAATCAGACCCACCAGCGAATGTCTCATACCTACAATCCTTTTTAGGATTCGCCAGATACTGTGTCAGGTACATCCAGGATTTTGCGTCAGTAAGTGAGCCCCTGAGAGCTTTGACAAAACAGCAAGCGACATTTGAGCGGATGGACGCATGTCAACAGGCATTTGAGACAATTCGACAATGCATAACGGACGCAAAGAACATGGCGTACTTCAACACGTCAAGGGACACGGAATTGCTTGTGGACGCCAGTCCCGTCAGGTTGGGCGCCATCTTGATGCAAAATAATCCCAGGGACAGTGGGTCATGCTATATTTTCTCTAACACCAGTACAAGTCTATTGAGTACAGAATAATTTATTCCTGTATGGGAAACTCTTCACATTATTCACGGACCACCAAGCCCTACTTTTCATTTATGGGAATGCTCAAGCAAAAATGCCCCCCAAGGATTGCGCGGTGGGCTCTGAGACTGCAGGACTACAGCTTCTGCATCATTCATCGCCCAGGGAAAGAAGACAACCCCGCTGACTTCCTATCAAGATATCCGCACAAGAGTATATTCATCACATCGTTCATGTAGCCATTCCAAAGGGTGTTTACCTGGCACACCTCGCACAAGAGACAGAAAGCGATCAGGCCATGCAAATCATATTTAGATGCATTGAGTACAGGCAATGGAAACAGGCCCAAGAGGCGGGTGAATGCACCAATCCCGGCATTCAACAAGACCTCAGTAGTTTGGTGGCGGTCAGGGAGGAACTGGCTAGATCAGATGAAGAATTATTGCTCAAAGGAACCAAGATAGTCATTTCCATGACACTACAAAGAAAGATTTTGGAGCTTGTCCATGAAGGACACTGAGGGATTGTGTCCACCAAGAGAATGCTACTGCAGAAAGTATGGTTTCCGCAGCGGGGTGTGCAGGTGGAGATGCTTCTCTGACAATGTCCCGCATGTGCAGTCATCAGTCCACACACAAGACCTGAGCCATTGCGTGTGACAGATCTTCCAGAGAAGGCCTGGGACGAGATTGCAGTTGACTTCTTTGTGCGCATGGGAGTGGGAGAATAGCTATTTGTGGCAATAGACAAATACTCTCAATACTCTCAATTCCCAGATCTACAGTTGGTTCCCTCCACCTCGGCTTGCCACACCATAATGGAAATGAACAGTATGTTCGCCGCATACAGAATACCAAGAGTAGTCAAATATAATATTGTACCCCCTTTTACGGGCACGATTTCAAGACATTCGCAGAATACATGGGCTTCACCCACAGATGAATCACACCATTATGTCCTCAAGCCAACGGAACAGTAGAACGCTTTATGAGCAACATCAAGAGAAATGTACAAATCGCACACCTGACGGGAGAGCCTGTCAAGAAGATTCTATAGAAGTTACTGCGTGATTATCACAACACGCCGCACAGTACCACTGGGAAAGCACTGTTGGAAGTAATGTTTGTGCCGAACATATGCACAAGAATTCCACATGTAATGGCTATGGGAGAGGAATACATGGGAGATGTTGAAATGAGAGAGAGGGACATGAGTGCCAAAGAAACAGTTACGCTCACCTGACTCCCACGGAGGCGCAGGTCTGGTTTGGAGTGTTGTTGCTTCCTCTATGGTGAAGCGTAGGACCCGGAAGATGGACTGGACCGGACCTTCGAATCTGGCTTGTCTGGCTCGCGGGAATATCTTTCTGTATGTGAAAAGGGAGTATTAACAATCTGCGGGAGAAAGTATAAGCCTCCCGCTCCCTTCTCACCCCTCTACGAAACCCTCATGCGACCCCCACGTGAAGTCTCACCTTAGGGTTTGAAAGGTTGAGCTCTCCATCCTGCTTCTCATGCAGGGGCGCGTTGTATCCAGTTACTTTACTGGGATTTTGATTGTAGAGGGTTCAAGTTTTGTTTTCCCGGTATAGTACCGTAAGGATTCTGTTAATGAGTATGATTCTGCAATAATAATTGTTCGTTGTCTCTTTTTCAGGTGCGGAAACTATTCCGAGAAGAGCTGTGGAACCAAAGAATGAGACTCTGGTGAGCTTGATGAGAGTTCTCTCAGTGTCCTTGTATCAATGCGCTCACTAACGCTGATGTCTTTTTTCCCCATAGGGGCCGGGGTCCGGAAATGCCTGGATGCGGCACCGACCCGAAACGAAGCTCAAACCAGAAGAAATCAGGTAAGTCTTTAATGGGCATTTGGGCAATGTCTTTTCATGCGCCCACTAACGCTGATGTCTTTTTCCCCATAGGGGCCGGGGTCCGGAAATGCCTGGATGCGGCACCGACCCGAAACAAAGATCAATCCAGAAGAAATCAGGTAAGTCTTTAATGGGCGTTGGGTAACGTCTTTTCATGCGCCCACTAATGCTGATGTCTCTTTTTCCCTTAGGGGCCGGGGTCCGGAAATGCCAGGATGCGGCACCGACCCGAAAAGAAGTTGGAATAACCCAACAGGTAAGCTTTGTAATGGAAATTAAGGTTGCCTTGTTTTCTTTCCCCTCTCACCTTTATTCTTGTCTTTTTCTCTCTAGGCGCGGTGATGTGGCTGCGAGTCCAGATGTCGCCGTAGAACGTGGTGGTACCTTGTACAGGTGAGTGAGATGCGGCGCTGCAGCGATCGATGCGATGTGCTTTTAAATGGATGTCTTCCTTTTCAGGACCGTCGGCGAGATGTCTCCGGAATGCGGATTTAGCAGGTAAGGACTCTTCTTTACCCTTTTCCCTTCTCTTCTCTCTTTGCAGGTGTTCCAGGATGCTGGCAGGAGTGGCAGAATGCAGGAGCAAACACGGTGAGCGTCCAGCTGCTAGATGCAGAACAACGCGAAGCGTGAGTTGCTGCTTGGGCGTCTGCCTCTGGGGTAGCTGGGTCTTGTCTGGAAACTTGGAGGTAGGCATCATGACAGAAACCAGGAAAACAGCGAGCGGGTGTGGCTAGGAGATCTTGTGAGAATGACTTGGAGGTAGGGGATATTGTGATAGTGCGCCAACACCAGACCCCCCAACACACTGCTGCTTTTGGCAAAGAACCATTGACGGTCAACCGAGGGAAAGGGTCTTTCTCACTGCCAAAGGGGAAAGGAGAGAGGTGACTTGGACTGCCTCGCATTTCAAGAAGATTCCCAGGCTCGTCACGGCCAGATCTCCAGAAGAGGACTCTGATTCTCAGGAATGGGATGCTCCCTATAAAGGAGATGAAGAGGATTCCAGTGAAGAGCAGGGTAGTTCACCCATGCAGACTAAAAATGGCCATCAGCAAATTAACTGTGATGGAGGCCACAGAGGGCAAGAAACACGCTTGACTAAAGACGTGGGCTGTTACCCTCCACCTGTCTTCACTCCTCATTCAGCATGCTGTGTGATTGAGGAGTAGCATGGGTAAAGGTCTGCAGGCTGTGGACCTGTCTTACAGGACATTAATGATAACTACCTTAAAGTTGGATAAGAGAAGGTCGTCCTTAAGCATTCAGCTTCCCAGAACTATGGTCAATAACTACTTGGTATTTGACCGGGTATCACGTAGCTGAGCGAGAAACCACAAAAGTGCACACTGTGAAATTAAGTGACTTAAATGTTGCAAGAGCATAATAATAAATAATGCTTGTTTTTGCCACACTGGTTGAAGAATTAAATCCGACACCCAATTCTTTTTAGGTGCTTGGAGGTTTCTCCAAGACAAAATGGAGGCCTACACATTTCTGGGCGCTCATACCTCGCCATCACCCCACAAAAAGCCACTCTCACTGAATAAAACAGACTATGTGCTAATAGTGTTATTAACTTCCAATCATTATCGCTCTGCTAAATGCCACTTCTCTCCTTTACCAAACTTGAGCTCGAGGCGGGAGCGATAGCTTCAATTCTTGTCAGTTGCCTGGCATTAATGACGTCAAATGCAGCCAAACGTGGTAAAACAAGTCTTGATGGGGCGGGGGGGTTCTTTGGCACTACTACTACTACCCACCTGTGAGCGATGCCTATCCCCCGACCCCAACCCCCAAGAGTCACCTCGCCAAAATCTATCATTCAAAATGAAGCTTTTCAACTAAATTTTGCAAGGGCCTGGCTTGAGAAAGCTATATTCACCCGAATCATAGACTCAGATCTTATTCCTTGGAGCAAAGACAGCTGCAGGAATAGAAAAGAGCGCGCTTATTTAATTTCCCAGACGTCCTTGTGGGAGACTATGCTTTCGGCATGGGTCCTGTTTTAATTTTTTTTATTAAGAGCCCAGAGATAGTAGAATTGGCAGATACACTGATTACTCTGCTTTTGCTGTGAATTTCACGCCCTGGAGCTCAGCACATGTTCTGCCCTCGAGCGCTGACTAATCAGAGTGCAGCCCAGTACCCCGCCGATTCTTTACAGCCAATCAGAATGATTTGGATTTAATGCCTAACAAGAGGATTGCTGTTAGAGGCGGAGATAGCACAGCCTCAGCATGAGAGAAGAGAGGCAGAAGTGGGAGGGTGGAGAGGACACCAAGAGGAGGGGGACGGATACAAAGAGGAAGAGAGACTCAAATGAATATAAGCGGGGATGTCACATCCTTTCTCTGACCCAAACTCTACATTCTTCTTCGAAGCTGCATATATTTGAATATTTGCTGCTTTTACAAAAGGTTTTGGCTGTTTTTATTGCTAAATATATTTACCTTTCTGTACTGTACAATGATCTGTGAGACGTTTTTGGGCAAGACCAACACATTATTAAATACTTTTAAAACATGGAAATGGATGGGGAAAAGACAGAATACAGAGAGGGCTGGAAAAGGAAAGGGGGAAGATAAGGTTATGAGGAGGGATAGTAGAAAGTTTGGATGAATCGGCATAAAGATAGACTAGGTAGAGCGAAATCGAGATGAAAGGTGAGTGGAAAATGGGCAGAGGAGAGGGAGCAAAGGCAGAAAGAGGAGGGAGAATAGTGAGAGGCAATAGAAGAGTGACTTTGAGGGACTGTAAAATGTGCAAACAGAACAGATCAGATGATGGGTGAATTTTTATTTTTTTTTATTTTTATTATTTATTGTGATATAACCACATTTGGGTTTTTTTACACATTCGAAAGCAAAACGTATATACATGCAAACATCATATTATAAATTATCTAGATAACATCTAAAACTAATTCATCACATTCTTATAAAGTTAGCATATTAAAATTGAATTCATCACATCAATATCTAATTTTCCTATAAAACAGTTTTCCCCCTTACTTCAACAATCAATCAACAGTATTCTGAGGATATAAAACCTGTCAATTGCAAAACCCTTAAAATATTTAGGGTCAATTTTATTTCATGGCCCGCAATCATTCTTTCCCAGAAAGTGTTGGAGGATAATCTATCCAATGACCCAACTGAATTCCCTAAATGTTCCACCCTAATTTTCCAAGTGCCTTTACAGAATCTTAGCAGGTGCTCTAAAGTTTGTTTGCTTAAATCTGAGCATTCCGTGCATAGACTCCGGGCCCCTTCAGTGACTCCCCATTTGGTTAATACTGATCCAGTTTTAATCAAGTTTAACCGTACCCTCATAAAGTTTTGTCTTCCTTTTGGGTTAGGGAACTTCATCAAGTATCTTGGTACAATACCCTGTTTTTTCCCGTACTTAAAAAACCCTTCAGGAATAGAGGATGATCTCACCATATCCCCTGTTGAGATCCAATCTCTCAAAGATAAGGACTTCTTAACTTTCAGCGGGTTTGAACTCAGTGTTAATTTATCTGATTCACAATAAGTCAGCAGATTTTCTGCCGTCTTTTTGAGTTCTGTCAAAGTTAATGAGGAATCAAGATTCATATTTTCTAGGAGATTTCCGTATAGTGTATTAGTCATTGGCACAATAATTGACCTATACAAGGAAAGAAGTTTCTAATCAACTGCGTGTTTTAAAGATTTTAATCCTAGCTCATATCTGAGTGTTATCGTATGTAATCCTTTAGGCAATCCTAATACCTGTTTCCAAATATAACCTTCTATTTTTTGCCAGTCTATTGACCACAACGAAGGTTTGGCTTCAATTCCGTACAATAGTACATGGATTACTTTGGCCACATAGAAGTTTATAACAGGCATAATGGAAAATTTACCATAAAGGCTGGCAATCTTCTTCATCTGGGCTATTAGTTGTGTCCCTTTAGCCAGGATTTCACCATACTGCTTCCCAACTGTAGGGGTCGCATACACAGTAATGCCCAGATACATTACTTCTTTTACCACCGGTATCTGGTTACTGCCGATTGACCACCGATATTTTGTTTCTTTGCGACCTTTCTGCTCAAAAATTACAATCTTAGATTTATCAGGGTTTACAACCAGGTTATTTAATTTCATATACTTATCGAGGGCATTCAACAATCTTTGTAGACCGATGGGAGTCCTGTCAAGAAGGACTATGCCGTCCGCATACATAAGCCATCTTACGGCCAAGGACCCCACCTTTGGGCTTATTAATGATGAGGATTCTAAGGCGGCTCCAAAGTCTCCCAAATAAAACTTAAAGAGAAATGGAGCCACCATACAACCCTGTCTGACCCCCCCTATCTATACTTATATATTCTGACAAATATCCATCCATATCTAATCTTACTCTGGCTGTATTTCTTTTGTGAAGTTTTACTAGTATATTAATTAGAGTTTTCGGTGCCCCTTTCTGTTCCAATTTGCTCCAAAGTTTATCTCGATTTACCATGTCAAAAGCACTTGACAGATCGATAAACGCTCCATAAAGTCTTCCTTTATTATTTTTATCTTTCAGATTTGATAATGAGGCTAATATTATACCATTCAGAGAGGTTGAATGGCCTCTTCTAAATCCGGTCTGCTGTTTAGGGATTATGTTGTTTTGTTTCGCCCATGTTTCAAGTTCTCTTAATATCAGATTGGTAAACAACTTGCTTTCCACGTCAAGCAATGTAATTGGCCTGTAACTAATAGGGTTTTTGCGATCCCCCTTCTTGATAATCGGGATTATAATTGTGGTCTTCCAAGAAGATGGAATTATTCTATTTGCAATCACTTTCTTGTACAAGGTATATAGGATTTCAGCCCACAATGTCCCATTTCCTTTGAGGACTTGATAAGTTAGACCATTTGGGCCCGCAGATCTCGACGCTGAGGATTTTATGATCAAATTCAAAATATCCTCTTTGTCAAAGTTTAAACCCCAATTTCCGTTGTCACCTATATATTTTTGTCCTCCCACTGGTTCCTGATATTTTACGCCGAAATAGGTTAGCCAACTTGCTTCCGACACATTATTCGTCTGAGCAATGGTTTGGTATATTTGGGGAGCATTTACTACTGACCAGAAGTTTCGCGAGGAATTATTTTGTAATGCACGCAGCATCTCTTCCCCATCTTTCTGCCAAAGTTCTTCTCTATGTTGTCAGATCATTTTTATTTTTTTTTGATTCTATCTCTAGTTCTAGTAAGCTTTTAGCCCGTTTCTTAGCGAGTCTTAACTGTATTTGCATCTCGCGTTTTTTTGCCCAAACTGCTTCATCAAAAAAGTGTTTGTGCACTCGCTGAAAACCCTTCTGGGTACTTAACGGGGGGTCAATTGACCACAGGAATTCATGGAACCGTGATGGGTCACAATGCTGATGCAAAATATTTTGATCTCCCCAGTTGGAAAATCCATCCAGGGCTTAATTTAACCGCTCCCCTTCTCTCTTGTATTTTACCAACCGATTACTCTGTGCATTAACTTCTACTCTCTGGTCCCAAATCTCTATTATTTCCTCACTACACCAATTTAAATGTGCAACTAATCGCTTATGGTCACTTGTTCCACCATCGGCCACTGAGAAATGTATACAAGTATCGAAGCACTCTGTTGATAAAAGCATATAATCCAATGTCGATTCTGATGAACCCCTCTCCCACGTTGTAACCGATGGAACATCACCTTCTATGGAGCCATTTAGGAATTTTAAGTCCCAATCCTCAAAGAAGTTTAACCACTTTCTCCCGTTATTTGTTACTTCTTTCATTTCCCCTGTATGGCATTTGAAATTGACACATTGCGAATTTAAGTCTCCTGCAACCAATATATGTGCCCCAGGGTACGTTATATTAATATCACTAAGGGTTACCGTAATTAATTCTAGAAACTCTAAGAGTTTTTCCCTCACGGGGTTCCAATACAGGTTCACAATTATTATCTCCTTAGCTGGAGAGCTTTTGAGGGGAGTGACCACTCTCACCACCAGAATTCCTTCCTGTTTGCAGGATAACATTGATATTTCTTTAAATAAAATCTTTCTACAGGTGATCAGCAAACCTCCCGTCGGTCTACCCTTGGCTTTACAGTTAGCTGGTTGTGCTATCAGTTTAAAGCCTTCGAGTTCCGGGGTGTTTACTAACCATGTTTCCTGCAACAGGATCAAATCATTCCCCCCAAATAACAACGCACTCATTTTATTATTTTTAAATGAACTGGATCCCCGAGAGTTCCAACTAGTGATCCTCAATTTGTCACTATTAAAGAGACCTCTGCGATACACCCAGCTTCTGGCAGACTTGCATAATTATCGCTGGTAAAATTGACCAAGATGGTGTTTGTAACCCTTCATTGATGATATTTTCATTTTTTCCCCGATGGGTTTCATGCAGTGAGGAGATATTTCCCTGGTTTAACTCGTATTCCTCAGTTTCGATCGTTTCTATTGCGTGAGATGGCAATTGCTCATATACTTCCAAACCCACCTCCCTTAATCTTTCTTGTAAGTTTAGAAAAGCTTTTACCGCCAGTTTAGAAACAAATCCAACTTCAACTAAGCTGATACACTCTGGTTTAGGGAAACAAACATATTTAATGTCTTTTGTTGAGAATAAATATAATTCTGGAAGTTTTTTAACCAGTGATAGAATCGAACTCCTATTCAGTGGTATACCAGACTTTCGATTTTCCTCATTAGTAAACCAAAGTCTCAGGATTGCATATGGATTCGGATCATCTTGGGGATTTGTTATTCTTTCAGTTACCATTTCGGAGGATGAGTTTCCCACCAGGACGTTAATAGTCTCTTCTCTTCCAACCTCTTTGGATTGATCTTGGTAGTCCGTATTCGATATAGATGTTTGAATACGTATTGTGTCCTCTGCATGACCCATCCTAGAACTTTGGGTGACCACCAAATCTCCAGTCTTTGTTTTTGTTTGATTGAATATTGGAGCAATTCTTAATCCAAACTGGGTCTGCATTGGTGCTTTAGAAGCATTTTTCTGTTTTTGAAGAAATATAGGAGCTATTTTTAACAACTTCCCTGTAATCTCTGATCTAATCGAGTCGTGTTGTTGTTGATTTCTGTCCAGGTCTGCAATTTTTCCTTCTGTTTGAGTACTCATAGATTTCTTTACCATAAGTACACCCCCCTCTGCTTCGGGAATTCTATCAGTCTCAGGTCTTTTCCTTTGTTGTTTTTTGGATTTATTTACCCTGGCAATTCTTTCTTGTTGTGGAGAATCATTACCCTTGCTCCTACCATCTTTGTCTGAGATATTTTGATTCTCATCGATTTTTGGAGGATCTAAAATCCCCTTGACGAAGCTATTTACCTTTGATTTTTTTGATCTAATATTCTTCACATTTTTTGTTTTCTTTACTTGTCGACCTTGTGATTTTGAATCTGTATTATTTTGCTTTTGGTTCTTCCGCCTTTCTCTTCTCCGTCTCTTATAGGTTTGTTGTGAACTCTTCTTCCACATATAGCTGTTTTCTGCCTCTTCTTCGTGATTCTCAATAACTTCCCGTCGGTCTTCCGCCATCTGTTCCACCATTGACTCAGCAATCTGTGCCAATCGGCAGAATTCTTCCATTACTGATTCGGATAAGGGAGTGTCATCCGCAAAAGTATTCAATTCAGGAACTAAGTCTTTTGTTTTAATTGCTAGATCTTGGTTTAATGAAGAAGTCGATACATTTCTTTCATTCATTTGCAATAACAAATCCTTGATCTCCTTATTCTCCCTCATTAGAGAAGTCATTTGGTGCTTAATTTCCATTAGGTCTCCACTATACTTTGTGAAGCCATCTTCCATCTTTATCATCATGGGCAGAACTGAACAATTTATTACATTATTTTGGCCTACCACTGAAAATTCAAGTTGTTCAATATCCTTTGTCATTTCCATTAAAATCCCTGTGTGGGTCTGCACATCTCTATTTAGAAGGTCAAAAACCTTCACCAAGGAATTTAGAACAAAATTTAAAGCTGAGAGAGAGGAATCACCATCATTAGGGTCATGATTCTTGTTTCCCTGTGTCATACTTGGTATTTGCACCGGTTGATCTAGTAAAATTCCATCAGACACAACCGTGTCCCCTCTCGATACCACTGTTGAGTTTAATCTTTCCTCATGTGGTTGTAGATTCTGAGCCAAACTCAACAGATGATTTGGGGTCCTTGAAAGTTCCATAGCTGGGATGAGTAGTTCAGATCCACTGTTCTCCGTTTGTAAGTTGATATTTTGATTTGAACGTTTTAAGGAATGTGGCATAGATCCATTTAAATTTTCTTGTGCAGATTTCTGGAAATAATAATCAATAGTCCCTTTTATATTAGTTGATGTCAAAGTAAAGTATTTCGACTGTCTAAATGGGGTGTTTCTTGTTAAGTCCCTTAAAATTTCTCCCTCTGTTAATTTATCCACTTGAAGTTCTTGATGAATTTGTGCCTCTATTATGTTGTTATTTCTTGTCGAGGCAATCGGAGTTTGAGAACTTACGGGTTCACATCCTCATGCAGGGACTTTTCAATGTAGGAATCATCCCACTCTGGAGCTCTTAGATCATCAACGTGTTGTCCACTCCTTAAATTGTAGCGGGCCATTTCTTACCCCTTCGTTGTCTATGAGAATTAGGCCAAAGAAAAATGAGGGATCAAAGGAGTAAAATCTCCCACAGTCTCCCCCCATTTTAACTTTTTATTGCCTAAACAGGGCCCCAGCCACTCCCTTTCAACTGTCCACTCCAAATTGCCCAGACTCCTGTCAGCGAACTGCGGACTGTCTCAGATTAATCTCTGAGGCTTTTGTTTAAGGGGGCTTATAGAGGGGCTTACAGCCAGTGGCCACTGCTGTCTAATACTAAATTGCAACAGCCCACCACATACAGGATAAGAGTTTCTGTTCTGCAACCCTTCAAATCCTCAACCCACTACCCTTTATCAATACCGGTATCAATATATTTATACAGGCCCGAGCCCCGGTTCAATCACCGTCTCTCCAGCAAGCTCAGGCTCAAGCTCAGGTACTGATGGAGGAGGAGGAAGTTGTCTCTAACTTGGGCTCGAGCACAGACAGTTACCAACTGTTACCAGACAGTTACCATGCTCATTAGTGCATGAAATGGCACAATGGTGCAAATAATACAGACCTCGCTGTCGGTGTCTGTGGAGCAGATGAAAGTGGCTGCCGCAAATTTGGCAAATTGGCTACGCGTCTAAAGACCCACCAGCCTCCGCGGACACCCACCTCTGTGCCTCGCGGGTACGCGGGTACACCTCGATACACGATACACGATATCGGTAGAAGCTCAGTGCCGGTCCGGTCTGAGCTCGTTCTCCACTTTTAGCGCCGAAGCCGCCGTCTGCTCACCATCTGCTCGAAAAAAAAATGAAAGGATTTCCTGGGACTTCCTGGGGCTTCCTACTAGAGGAAAGGACCCACACACACACACTTGCACGTCACCGGCAGTCAAGCCGGACTGAGGATCTGTACGATCGAGCCACAAGTGTACAGAATGTCAGCCACTTCCGACCGCTCTGTGGTGGTGTAGAGACAGGGGAAAGGTAGATGAGGGACAGAGAAGGAATGGGTTGGCAGTGGAAAAGGGGGAGTAGGTGCATCATATGGGAACATGAAGCTTAAGTTGAAGTTGGAGGTGGAGGGCGAAGGTAGAGGGGAGCCATGTGTCATGGGAGAGCGAGATATTGTCCGGGATGCACAAGGAATTATCCTGCCAGAGACATTGTGACATTTGACACCCCTCTCTGGCACGAGGCACGATTGGCTACTTTAAAGGGCACGTATGGTGGCCCCAAGTACCCTCTTGCTATTGGAGCCGCGGCCGCCACCTTAAATTTCCTTTCTTTATGATTGGCTCCCGATACAGGAAAAGGGAAGAAAGAGGGGATGTGGGGAGCATGGATGTTGGGGAGATGCAGATGAAAAGAAAGAGGTAAAATGTAAGGGAAAGGAGAGAGGTCAGTGGGAGGTGGATGAGATCTAGGAAGAGGGTGTGGTGATTGAGAGGACAACATCCAAGCAAAGGCAGATATCTGTTGCAAAGCAGCAGCAGACAGGCATTAGAGGCGATGAGGGGGAAGAGTGAGGTGAGTGAGAAAAACATGGAGGGTGGTAGATGGCTAAGTAAATGAAACAGGAGCGCATGTACCCCGAAGGTCTGTAGGGCTGAGGAAGAATGTGTCACCTAGAGGCAACTTGACAGGTACCTTCTGCAACCAAGCTTCTCTAAGCCACTCAAATAACTCGACTGACTGCTTGCCATATTGAGGAGTAGCAAAGCAGGGGTGATCGAGGTTAGATCTCGGGAGGATAGCACAGGGGCAACATGCTCACCTTGGAAGCAAGGCTACACAGAGCACCACAGGCACGATCCACGGGTCTGCACTTAGAAATCTCTGGGTATTAAGCGTGTTATAAATAACCTATCATATCATATCATGGAATTCGGGCCCATCATATCCTCCTTGTGCCACTCATAATGTCTATAGAATGGTTCACAAGGCTGAATGCTAATAGGTAACAGAAAGGTCACAGACCATCAAGCCCTCAAAAATCACAGAATCCTCAGATAATGCAATGTTAGCACATACAATTACAGACACACTCATTTGTTGTTTAATTACTTTAATTCATAATGTATTGAAAGGGTGGACAGTGACTCCTTTGTGATATGCTGGAAATGGCTTGACAGCAAATGAACAAACCATCAAGAAATGTCCTGGTACATGCTGCAGATGTTCTGGGAAGATGTAGGTCAGGCGTCTGCAACCTTTGGTTTTCCAGATATGGTGGCCAACAACTACCAGCAGCCCTAGTTAGAGCACTCAATGGAGAGGGATAATGGGAGTCACAGTCCAAAACATCTGCAGAGTTGTCGCTACAAATGTTTTGTACTACAACTCGCGTCAGCCCAAGCCAGCATAGACAATGGCGAGGGGTAGGCGGAATAGTCCATTACAACTGGATAGTCGCTGGTTGCAGACCCCCAATGTACATAGTGCATCCCATACTTCTGGTCTTAATTTCAAGCAGAAATGTTAAAATGCCCCCATGAACACTCCCTGATGCTGCCCTGTTTCCTACCAATGTGAGCATCATAATATAGCACCTGTGGGGAAGATAGCAGAGGGTCTCCTCTGATTGGTACTCCCAGTTGCTATTAACATATGATTTCCTCCAATTTCGTAGCCCCTCCTCTTTCAACAAATACCAGAGGGTTCCAAATGTACAGCTCTAAGCTACACAGAGTCCTTTCTGCTCCATAGGAACTAGGCTTCCTCCTCTGTTTAGAGGTTCCCCAAAACTCCAGGCAGGCACGTCCAGGCATCTCTAGTTAGGGTTTGTTGATTGACTTCAGATCTGCTACCTGGGGAACAGTGCCCCATGTTTCCATCACTCTGCCCCCACAAATGTCTGCACCCCTTAGACCATTGTGCGTCACGTGTGTACCCTAAAAACATATTTCACACCCCAGTTGAATGTACAGCGGGGTAATCCCACTTCCAATACGATACACGCTAGGGGCACGTTGCCCACTGCTTCACATGATGGAAGTGGTACGGCACAGATGTCAAATACGGATTTTAATAACTCTTCTGTGCTCCATACCCAAACAAACTTGATTGGTTTAATATAAATTAGCAAAACATTTCACAAGTCTACTTCTTTTGGGAATGAACGTGGCTATAACGAAGTCCCGAGGGCTCCTACTTGGAAATCTGGTTAAGCTATTGATGGGGAAAATGATCAATCACCATTCTGGTGGATCGGTGAACTCTTTATTAGTAAAAAGCAATCACAGAACAAACCCAACTGCAACACGAGACCCAGATTCCGAAGTGTCATTTTCCCTCAGTGCCCTGTTCTCCTTATACCCAACAAAACACATGTTTTCCAATGGAAGGGGTGGTCCCATCATGTCACGGTTTATTACTGAGAAAAGCCTCATGATATCAGCCCTCAACACCAGCTGTGCTCTTTCACATACGCAAGAGAGGTCAACCTGTTGTAATTCAGTTTGTTGACCATATGATGACATCTGCCCACTAGTGCCTTTCAAGTAAGAAAGCAAGAGGCTAAAACACACTTATGCCAAAAGGTAAATACGTCAGAATCGAGAGATGCGCAGGTGAGCATTCCAACAAACTAAGTGAGAGGCCTTCAATTTAAAGACATGCACAGTACACCCTACACTCATCCCTTCACATATGCAAGAAGCAGTGTTTAAACATGGCAGATTACAGTGCCTCTTCAATGTAATACTGCAGTAACAAGCAAGGAAAATACATGCAATTTTCATTTCCCAATTTTATTACAAACTGCCATAGAGGACCCTACCACCAATAAATAAAATCAACATTGATTTTTATCCCACACTCCAGGTGAGTTTTTAAAGCCTCTTCTCGTCACTTCCAGAGCCAGCTAGTTCCTGCTGTGCCTACTCTGAAGTACCTTCATCATCAGACCCAGCACCCTCACATCACACACTTAATGAACACCTATAGTTATGGATGGATACGATCACAAACACTTAGAAAATGCTGATTTCTTAAATTTGCCATAGTATGTGCATTCTTGCTGCTTTTCCCAGCTATTGACATTTCAGACGTTTTTCAACATTACTCGCTGTTCCTAGCATAACATACAGCATTCCAGCATATCTTAAAGGTCAACACATTGAGCCGGTAATTCACTGTTCATTGACACTGGAAAACAGCTGTAACCTGTGTGAAGAGAAGTAGGTTTGGAAAGAAGTAACTTCTAGTTTCTGCGATAGTGGAAAGTAAAGGTGACTGCGCAGAAATGTGATCATTCTGTTTGTTGAAATGATAGCTGCTGTTGAAGTGGGCGCACTTTGCCATTTGGACAGCAGAGGGCAACCTAACACTGAATAATTGCATCAGCTGAGTACAGAAACATACCTAAGTATTTTATATATATAGATGTTATATTATGTTATTCAGATGTATAATGCACACCACTGCCATTGTCCTGGTCTCCAGGTTCCCAGGCAGATCTGAAAAGGAAGGAGGGTTACTAGAGTGTTAGTTAGTGGGAAAGAGCGGTATAGCGCAAGAGAGCTCTTGATGGGTTGTTGGTAGCTTCAGTTCAGAAAAAAAACAGTCACTTTGTGTTGGGTTTGCTTCTAGATGACATGGGTTTGTTGTTGGTTTGGTGTGTGAGTCTGTATAGGATTGCATTGTGTGTCTGTCGTGTTGTGCTGGAGGTTTATTATGTTGTGATTGTGCAGGATGTCAGATGGGTTGTGCTGTTTGCTGTATGATTTCCTGTTTGTACTGTGGTAGAGGTATGTGTGTGTTGTTTTTGGTAGCTGAGCTGTGAGTTTGTAGGAAAATGGAAAGGGTTAGTGGTTAGAAAGGTCTGTATGTTGGTGTAGGCTACATTGTTGTGATTAGGCAGGCATTTCGTATATGCTTGGTGGTGATATTATGCTTTCTTTTCATTGGCCTGCCCAGTTCAGTTGATTTGGTTTTATGGTTGGGTGTTTCTCGTCTCAATCACAGGACGTTGCCTTACTCGCCATTACCAAGACATGGCTTCAAGACCTCTCTGGTCCCTATCTCATCCTAGCAGTCATGAAGGTTTATTGCATCCTAAATGCCAACATCCTGGAAGGCGTAGGTGGGGAAGAGGCCCTAATATTGAAATTTTCTATGGACATTTCCCCATGCACGTGAGTCACCATCCAAGGTTGTCACAAACTCATTGTTAATTGTGCACCTAAAAGAAATAACTCTTAACCCCTCGCCATCAGATATTGACTAGTCCAACTGTGGATATGACAGTGTCAACAGAGGTCCCCTTTTGATATGTTTATCAAATAAAGTGCAAATTGTGGCACAATTAAAACTAGTCTAACAATCATGCATACTCCAAGGCTATAGATATGTAGTCCTGTCTCAATGCTCCGGGATTCGTGCAAGCAATGGGTCATAATATGGAATATTTCCACACCTTATAATGTTCTCTGTGAGGCCCATGACTCGTCTGACCGTTAAGCTGGTCCATTTCACCTAGTGCACTGTATCATTGCGATAGAGAAACTGTAAAGCAAGGAACAAATCACCTTCAGGGATAAACATAACCTAAAAGTTGAGGTCCTATCCCATCTGATTACTACAACCTTACTTATGGACGGACAAACATGGATAATGTCGCCCTCCCTAATCTCCAACATCACAGCCTCACATCAGTTTTGAACAATTCAATCACCTGCCCAACTAACATCTACTCTTTTACCCTGTCCCTATTGCAGATACAAGATACATTAGTAGCTACATTTCTGCAGGACCGTGCGGCTGATCCATGTCGATCACCTGTTGTGAAAGAATGTGAATCTGACAGCAGAGATCATACATTGGCCTTCTAAAGAGGGTACTATCAAGATTTCCAGAGGCTCTAAAAACACCTGGGTAACTTTCTTTCTAAACAACCTGCCACATATTCAACCAGCTTAAAAGAAAACTGAACAATCACTAACGTAACATCTTTTCTCAAGATCCTAAATAAAGGAGCTAACATTCAGTATCCAGCTCTTACAAAAGCCCACAACCTGTTAAGCGATCGATAACCAGGTTGTAGACCCCAAAAGTTTACAGATACTGCACTATTGGATGTCAGAGAACATTGACTCCAGTTACTGGACAGCGATGGGACAGTCAATTTGATGCTACTCGATATTTCAGTTATGTCTCACAATATTGATCATCCCTACTGTACTCTCCAGAATCATTGAGGTGGTGGGCATGACCAATATAGTTGAAAATTGATCAAACTTTTTCTCCACATCAGAACATCCAGAGTTAGGATAAATGCATTCAAATTCATTAGGCCCATAAGTGATTGTGGTGTCCCCCATGGGTCCTCCCTGTACCCATTCTTGTTTCATATATACACTAAGCCCCTAGAGGACAGGTCCTTTTTTCTAACGCTGACAGCATACAAGTTATTTTCAAGGTAAACAGGCAAACAAGAGGACAACCAAGCATGCATAAAAACTCCCTTTAACATATTTGAATCCTGAAAGCAGGAAAGCTGGCTCTGTCAGAACCAGTTCAAAACAGAATCTCTATAATTTGCTACTAAACGAGTTCACAGTAAATATGAGCAAGAATACGGTTGGCTAACAATTTAGGAAACTTTGACTGTCACACAGAAACATACTCAGTGGCCCTCATTCCGAGTTTGGAGGTAAGTACCATCCCTTACCGGCATGGAACAAATAGCATGTCCGAGCTGGCAGCAGACCGCTAATAGAGGACTATTACGACTTTGCGGGCACGAGCTTTGCGCCATACCGGCATGAAGTGCACCGTAGATAACGCTACCGCCATAGTCCAAAGCGGCATTAGCAGTGACCGTAAATAGTGGTGACCGCAATTAGCGGTCACAGCTATTTATGGTCACCGTTAAATAGCGGAACCGGAAATAGCGTCATCGCAGAGGAACGGGAAGGAGCACGGCGGCCATCTTTAAAAACACAATCCATTGCCATCCTCACCACACAGGACCCCTGGGACAGATGCTCGTAGACACCCTGCATGAGCATGCAGGGACAGTGTTCAACAACAACATGAGGAGGGAGGCAGTGTTGCGGAAAAAGGAAATTTGGGCACTAGTCGGGCAGAAGGTCAGTGCAGTGGGCAACACCCCCCGCACTGTCAACCAGCTTAAAAAAAAAAAAAACAGAAACATACTCAGTGGCCCTCATTCCGAGTTTGGAGGTAAGTACCATCCCTTACCGGCATGGAACAAATAGCATGTCCGAGCTGGCAGCAGACCGCTAATAGAGGACTATTACGACTTTGCAGGCACGAGCTTTGCGCCATGCCGGTAAGGTACTAAGTGCCATGCCGCAAAAGGGCCCCAAATAGCCCTTACCGGGATGAAGTGCACCGTAGATAACACTACCGCCATAGTCCAAAGCGGCATTAGCAGTGACCGTAAATAGTGATGACCGCAATTAGCGGTCACAGCTATTTATGGTCACCATTAAATAGCGGAACCGGAAATAACGTCTTCGCAGAGGAACGGGAAGGAGCACGGCGGTCATCTTTAAAAACACAATCCATTGCTATCCTCACCACACAGGACCCCTGGGACACTGGTGATCTTCCGAAAAGCACATCCTACCTTCTAAGAATGCCCAAAGCACCCAAGAAGGGATCTGCCAGCCTCTGAAAGGAGTGCTTCAGCCAGGATGAACTACAGATGCTCGTAGACACCCTGCATGAGCATTCAGGGACAGTGTTCAACAGCAACATGAGGAGGGAGGCAGTGTTGCGGAAAAAACGAAATTTGGGCACTAGTCGGGCAGAAGGTCAGTGCAGTGGGCAACACCCCCTGCACTGCCAAGGATCACCGCAAAAGGTGGGATGACCTGCGGCTGAGGGTGCGGAACATTCTTTCTGCAAACCGTGCCCAGGCCTTGGAGACTGGAGGAGGACCAAGTTGTCCAATTAAGCTCACACCGTGGGAGGAAACATGTACAAGCATGATTGTCCCAGAATCCATAGAAGGCGTAGGAGAGATGGAGTGTGGCGCCACGTCTTCTGCTGATGGGGGTGAGTGTCCAAAGTAAAAACTATGAAGCCAAATCTGATGAAAGTCAATGCCAATGCCTGTCCAAAGAGTGACGCCATGGTCGGCCACACAAACACTCCCTGTAAAGTATGCTGAAGCAAGTGAGACACATGCCGATGCCTGGTGCAAGGCCGTAACGCACATGACACATAACACACAAAGTAGGAAATACCATGAGGCACACACTGTGCATGACCTAAATTGTGAGCATGTCAGACAGCACAGTACCTGGCCAACATGAGTGACACCGACATATGGCTGCATTTACCACCCATGTATGGAATGACGTGCTGTTCCCAACCCAAATGCCTACTACCCACAATTGTGTGGATGTGCAATCGTACCAATGTATGTATGATGCCTATCCAAACATCACTCATGCCGTCCCTCTCTTTCACCCCCACAGGAAGTGAGCATGACAGTGAGAAGCAGGACACCACCCCTGCACAGGACAGCAACCGTCCCTCCACATCCAGGGGCCATGCCAGGGGGTGCTGAGTCCCAGCAAGGAAGCCACCACAGGGTCATATACCACCAGCAACACCAAGGCCCGTGGAGAGCACACCACCCCCACCCCCACCCCTCACTGCACTGCCTGCAGACACCTGTCCAACGCCACATTCGGAGGAGTCCAGTGTGGCTAGGGAGGTGGAAGTCACAGCCCCCCTCGCAGTCGAAGACAGCCCGATGACATCTGGGGCACCATTGAGGAAGACTCAGTGGATGTTGTCCACACCCCAGCACAATTGTCATCCCCTCAGGTATCCATGAGTGACACTGTTGATACCAATACACCAGAGCAGTCTGGGCAAGAACAGACCCAGGGACATATCACTCCCGTATACAGTCCCGGGGAGGATGAGCAGGCTGGGCATGCCAGCCAGGTCCCCAGCAGGGCCACTGGTGCAGCCGCAGGAGCACAGCGGGCTTACCACCTAACTGCCCTAATCCACGAATTTGTGCAGGACAACAGGCAGGCCAGGGAGGAGTGGCGCGCCGATTTGAGGGCACTGGGGCTTTCCATCACTGACAACACAAACAGCCTCTGTGAGGTGCTCGGGCGCATTGCTGATGCTATGGAGGCAGCTCTTCCCACCCAACAGCCTCAGCATGATGCCACACCATCCACAAGTAGCTCTACACAGACCAGCCCGCTCCGCCGGTTGGTCCACGCGCTGTGCCGACAGGACATGCCTCCCCCTGGCACCGGGAGTGCTGAGTGACTGTACTGGCAGCCTCATGTGGGCTCCGTGGACCCTATGGGACTTGTGTGGGGGAGTTGTGGGGGCAGGGGGGAGGGTGTGTGGGGGAGTTGTGGGGAGAGAGGGAGGGGGTGAGGGTGTGTGGGGGAGTTTTAGGGGGAGGGGAAGGGGGTGAGGGTGTGTGGGGGGGTTGGTGGGGGAGGGGGCGAGGGAGGGGGTGAGGGAGGGGTGAGGGTGGTGGAGGGTTTGTTATTCACGTTAATATTATTACTTTCAATACACTGGTTGTGTTAAAAAAAAGAACCAGAGTGGACATTCATCAATGCGCATGTGTCATTTAATCTTGCACAGTGCATAGTGTACATGTACCCCCACACCCAGTGCCCTATGTCCCACCATTATGTCACCCTCTGCTGACATGTAAGTCAGAAATATTGTGCAATCACTGACTGGTGCACAGCACGTCCCTCCTGTGCATCGCCACCGTAATGAGGTCCTGCCACATCTTCATCATCCCCTTCTTCCAGGTGGTAGGTGTTCCATGTCAGGGGGTAGGGGCACGTTCCGGCGGATGCACATATTGTGCAGCATTACACATGCCATGGTGATCTTGGCCACCTTCTCAAGTCTGTAGTGGAGTGCCCCACCCGACCGGCTGAGGCAGCGAAATCGTACCTTCAACAGGCCAAAGGTCTGCTCAATTACCACACGTGTACGGGTATGGGAACGATTGTAGTCCTCCTCGTGCCTGTTTTGTGGGTTTCAGACAGGGGTCAGGAGCCACGGCTTCAAGGGATAGCCACCATCACCTGCATGAGAGGGAAATGAAGGTAAATGCTTGCACATTCATGTTGGACAACTGTACTAATCTCACATGGCTGCAGGTAATTGGTGCCCACATGCACATGTCCCTGGATGCATTGACCCCATTTCAGGTCCCGCTATGTGTCCTGTGCAATAGACTAATGGTGTGGGTTGCATCTTCAAGATGAATCATGGTGTGCACTGACATCTTGTTGCACGTGCATCATATATGCATACAGCAGTGTTGGAGTAAAATTTGTGATGTGTTGTGTTCTGTGAGATTTACTAGCAGGGAGCGTTGGCTGTAGTCTGTACAATATTGGGCATTCTGCACTGATCATTTCCCTGATGACATGCAGCACTCCTATGGGTGTGCCGAGCCAGTGACACACTGTGGAATTCAAGGTTGGCTCAGTTCAATGCACTCCCAGGGATGATTGTCCTGTGTGGTGATATGCTGGAGACAGCAACATAGTGCATATGCACTGCATGGTGCAGGATGGCCTTACGGTGGGTGAGGGCTGCTGATGAGTGGTGCATGTGTTGTGGGATGTGGGCTGGTTACCTGTTAGTCATGTAGTGATAGATGTCGGCCTTACTTCATCACTATGGGATTTGGGTGTCATGTACCGTTTCTGATGCTTTGGGGCACAGTTTTCGGTGATATGCACATCGTGCACTGACATCAACATTCCCACCCAGGTGGAGTTTGCATCCCCCCTTCCCACCCAGGTGGAGTATGCAGCCCCCCCTTCCCACCCAGGTGGAGTATGCATTCCCCCCTTCCCACCCAGGTGGAGTATGCATCCACCTACCTCACAACCCCGATGCACTACCATGGCCCAGTCAAGCAACTCACCAAGCAGCCAGGCACAGCATCCAGCATGTCGCTCCATGAAGCATGGTAGCGTGGAGTTCCGCAGGACCATAGAGTCATGAGTTGATACGGGATATCGGGCACAGCAATGTGTGATGATATTGCTGGCGTCGCAAACCATCTGCACATTGATGGAGTGGTATTGCTTGCGGTTGCGATACACCACCTCCATGGCATGCGGGACTACCAACTCCATGTGGGTGCAGTCAAGGGCACCTACACAATTTGGCATGCCTGCCAGTGCATGGAAGGCCATGTTTGTATCGAATATCTCCTGGGGAGTGCGTGGGAGGGATATGTAGTCCCTTATGTGCTTGAGGAGGGCATCCAGCACTTGGTTCAGAATCCGGGAAAATAAGGGTTGTGATATGCCATGCATGTGCCCCACTGTATGCTGGTAGGTGCCTGTGGCAAGGAAGTGGAGCACAGACACTAACTTCAGTAGAGGGGGGATGGCGGTGCATATTTCTATGAGGCTCACTATGTCGTCGTGTATCAGGTCCACTATGGTGGTGATGGTGTCTCAGTCAAGCCGGTACAGGGTGTGGATCTGCTCAGGGGTCAGATTGAATGGACTGGCTCTGATGCGAGGGATTGTGGGCTGCCGGGGCGGTAACAGTGGCTGCACTGGTGGGGCATGCTGGGCCTGTCTCACCCTCCTTCTCCTCCTGCGTCTCCTCTGTGGTGGCAGCTTTTGTTGTTGATGTTGAGGCATTGCAAGCAGGGCCCCCAGCTCCAGTAATGCTACTACTATTGGTATCATCTTGGTGTGGGAGGGGGTGTGGTGTGTGTGTGTGCTCCTTTTGTACTGCTGGCCCTGACTCCATTGCCTCCACCTGTGCTGATTTCGTGCATCTGTGGCAGTTGAAACACTGCTCAGGGCTCTTTACGCCTGGTCGGCGATGCTGGTTTTTTACGCCATGCCGGTATGCACTTTTTCCGCCTTCATGAGGCTGTTATTTGCATGTCCGCCTCACTTGTGATCTTCTCCGGTTTACGGCATGCCGCTAATGCCGGCATGTTGTGTCGCGAGCGCGCGCCCAGACCGCTAACTACGGCATCGTACTTTACAATGCCGTTAATAGCGGTCTGGTTGGTCAGAATAGCCCGTAGCGGTAGGTGATGCCGGTAATCCTTTACCGGCATAGTTTTTCCCTTACCTCCAAACTCGGAATGTGGGCCAGTATCTAGGAATTATGTTTGACTCATCACTTTCCATAACTGGGTTTGAAACTACATGATTAGCTCAGAGATTATTATCTCATACTCCTACGACACTAGAGACCCATGCTTTCTGAAGTCAACTGCAACTCTGTAGCTCATGCCATCATTGGAGTCAAAATATAGTAATATAATGTCCTCTTCTCCAAATCAGCACACTCTACAATGCCTTAAGATGTTAATAAATACTGTGACAAGAATTGTAACCAACACCTCCAGGAAAGAACGTATCTTTCCAGAATTTAATACATTGCAATGGCTCCCTGTAAAAGCCAGAGTTTTCTTCAAAGACCCCAAGCTGGTCTGCAAAGCATTTCATGTGTCACCTTGAACATCTCTCTTAAAAAAGATCACATGAACCCAGTCTGGTCATCATTCCATGTTTCGAATGTGGGGATCACATTTCTAGGTCCGGAAGCAAAACTATGGAACTCACTGCCAGACGTCATTCAATACATGCACCATCTGGAGTTTCTCATGTTAAAACTGGAAACACTTCTCTTCTAAACACAGCCACATTTCCCGGTGTTAAAATGCATGTTTACGTGATTAGTGCATCACAAATAATAATACATGGAAATAGGTTTGCAGACATGAGTCAAACAAAGCTCTTATTCAGGCACATTATACCCTCACTGCTCCTGGTGGAACCTGGCAATCAAGTCCTGGCGGCAGGAGTGTTTCTAGGTTTGGAAAAGATCAGGGACTTCCCTAATGTCAGGATTATCGGGACTCAGGGATAGCCAGCCTTTTGGATATAGCTCCTGAGCTTCTATCCGTGGCTAAAACTAAAAGACCTGGGGCTATACCCTCTTAGATACCCCAGCAACACCTCTGCTGTGCTCGCAAGAGGAGAACAGTTCATCACTAGTTGCCTTAGTGGTGGAGACTCACATCTGTATCAAAATGCTGTAAGTTCTCTTGCCCTCAGAGCTGGCAAGTACAAACAGACATAGCTTGTGGATTTGGTGATGCTAGTGGACCTACGCCACCGGTCCACTAGCATGACACCACATACAGTGCAGTGGTGTGGTGTAGTGCGTAAAGGTTATTTGAAGGCTAGCAATATTCAGTGTCAAGCCTTCTGACAAATTCAAGTGGACCATCTCGCATTGTTCGAGTCAAAGTTTTTCCAGTTTACCCTCACCTCATTGAAGGTGGCTAGGCCCAATTTACTGCACATGGTGCAAGCAGTTTGGTTGGGTTTTCCCTGTGACAATGGTCAGCTTTGCAGGCGTTAGTAGAATGCAACATAATGGAACGCACCAAAAACAAAAATAACCTATGCCTCCAGCAGAATTACCTCACTGCTGCTTTATACAGAAACTGCAAATCAACTGTCAACAGCACACCTGCAAAGCACTAAAAGCACAACTGAACAACAAACTTGTAAGTGCACTACATTGATTCCTACAGCAACACACTTTGTTCAGTATGCCACACTAAACAATATTATTTCTTTTTTGACACAGAAATGACTAGCACCCTGGAGCTGTGGCTTGAAGAAAATGTTCCTCGGGATGAAATGAGTGAAGACAGTGATACTATTGGTACACAGTGCAATTTCAAAAGAAAGCCAATTAATACACATTGTTTCACATGTACATGAAACATTTAATTTTCTTTAACAGTACATACAGAAAATAACAGCAATGTCCCAGAAACAATAGATCATGTACAATTCCAAGAGCATATGGAACAAGAATGTGACACTGCAAAGTCATCTAGTGCACTTGGAAGAATACATTGATCAATTAATGAACACTTTTGCTGATTTGAAAGACTTTGTACAAAGACATATCATGGACAATATAAAATATCACTGCCCCACCTGCACCTGTACCCCATCTCCCTATCCCAGCCAACCATCCCCACAAATTCCTCACCAAAAACATTCCAATGAGACCTCAATCCCTTCCTCCCCTAACACCCAACATCTAGAAAACCCCAACTCCCCTGTATATGTCTCCATTTCTGCTTCCCTCTATCTTTTGTAATTTGTATATATGTATGTGTGTTAATAAAGTTATAGGTATACTGTTGCTGTATGTGTCTTCTTTTTATTTTTTAAAAGCCCCGTTACGAGTCAGCGGACAACGCGACTGTCCAGAATGTCTGTAATTAATCAAAATGGAGGTGTTCTACAGACACTTAACCTGTCCAGGCAGTCCGTAATCAAAATGGAGGAATCCGTAGAACACTGAGCCTGTCCGCAAAGTTGTGACACACCTTTAATTAGTTTGGGGACCCTAGCCATGTCTCGGGGACATCTGGACACATGCGCATCCCACCTTCGAGGTCCTATGAACAACACGCATGTCCGGAACTGTCCGCCACACATGTGTTCCATCTTTTAATTAGTCTGGGGAGCCCAACCCTGTCTGTAGAACACCTATGCACATGCATACAACCGATCCAGCACAATAGGTGTCCTACGAACACCCGTCCCATTCCTGAAGGTGACCGCACCCATGCTCAGTGTAGGCCCTTGTCTGTGAGCAGTGCCCGGGGCCCTGGACACCAAAAAAGTACTTTTTTGATCAATCCAAGATGTTTTTCTATTAAACTTCACCCTTGCACAGGTCCCAGACCATGCCCCTGGCGACCTGGACACTTTTTGGAGCTTTGGTGTTCAAATTGTCCATGGAGTGCGCGGCTGCCCACAGAGCGCTCCCCACAGAGCGCTCCCCAGCACCCCTATAAATGGCCACACAACAGAGTTGCTTTTCCTGCTGGACTGAACTACTTTGGAAGAACTTTCAGGGTCAGATGGCAACCATGGCTACTCCTGCTGCTGCTGCCTCTGCTTTAGCACCACCCCCATCCCCTCCAGCACCACCATCTTTCCAAGGACCTGGAAGTCACTACTACTGCCAGCCAGCGTGAGTCTTGGGTGTTGGGGCTCTTTACCAATGTTGGAGGGGTACCCAAGGCACATCCAGACAAGGTGCGCTGCACAGAGTGCAAAATGCTGCTCAGTTGTGGTAAACCAGGTCTGTACAGCTACGGGACCACCTCCATGCGGCAACACCTGAGGGTGACCACGAGGCAGAAGTTCAGAGGGTCATCCCCTTTGAATAAAGTAGTATTTCTATTTCTAGTCTATGTATGTGCTTATAAAGCATGATACATCCTCTGTATCTGCTCTTGCCACCACAAGAGACACTCCTGTGGGGCAGCACATTCCTGAACCAGCCTTGCAGGCCATACGCGATGCAGCAGACCCTTGCCTTTTAAGGGTCACTGTATTGTGCATGTACTGCAACCTGGTGCTTTGCAGGGGGGAGCAATTTTGAAGTGCTTTCGAGGCTTCGGTCTGGGAGCATGAGAAAGAGTGCCTCCTACCCAAGTGAGGCCCACCCAACATCTCCTCTCTCCACTTGCCCATTCTTATCCCTGTGGTTGGTGATCCTTCCCTACCCTCCCTTCCCTTCCTTTCCTTATGTGTCATGTATAAAAAAAAACATGCAAAACAACAAAAAACACAAAAAAAGTCTCTTTTCAGAGCCACCTTTCACAATTTAAAAATAGAAATGCCAATGAAGTGGTACAGTGCCCTGGGCATTCTGAGAAGCTCATGTGTGCAGATTTAAAAAACAAATAAAGAGGGGGCACTTTCAAAAACATTTCACTCTTTTCCAGGGTAAAGTGGTGGATCTGAAAAGAGCCTTTTTGTGATGTTTGTTGTGGAAGAAGCCAATACCTACTGGAAAATGCTTCCTATACTTGCAAAAAGGGCTACAAGGCATTTTTAATATTTTGCAGAAAAAGATAATTACCAGTATCAGTGAGATGGACTCCATCTCTGTGAAAAATGTTTGTGCTACGAAATGTAATATTTTGATTGTGAAAGGACGACATGCCCACATCTCACAAAAAGGTGCAAAAAGCCTTGTTGACATTCTGCCTCGCTTTCTCCATTTGCGGACTAAACGAAGAAGAGCGCAGCCACGTCTGTCTCTGCACAATGCAAGAAAACATTGGAAACATCGCCATGACTTTCCCAAGTGCCTTCTTCATCGCAAACTGCAGTGAGATGCCGGTAATATGTCCTAAACTGTTCCCTCCGCAATGAATAATTATGAATAATAATAATGTCTGGATGATGATGTGTCACCAAAGTAGGACGAAGAGGAACCAAATCCATCCACTTCATTTCACACACTCCATACCAGTGCACATCCACATTATGGAATCCAAAATGTGCAGCCACTCCACAATGCTTGGCATACACCTGGAACCAATGTATCCAAGAGTCTCCCAAAATCCAGACACTCTGCCTCCTAAAAAACACAGCATAGCCATAGCCATCTGCCCTCCTCTCAGCAAACAGACCTTCTTCCACAGTCTCTCCTTGCACACCACACCCAGAGAAACCTTTCAACCAATTCCCTGGTATCCACAGTCCTATTTCTATGCCTGCCAGCTTCAAAAGCCGCAGATGTGGCATGTGCGCTCCACAGACTATCACAGTGTCCGTTGACATATCATGCAATTCGCGAGGGTGGGGACAGAAATTGCAACCAGGGTAGCACTTTTCCTCCTTGGTGGTGGTTCTGAAAAGAGCCTCTCTTTTTTGGGGGTGGGGGGCTTTTCATATTTTTTTGCTACACCTACTAAATGATTTTACAACAACCTTCTGATTGTATTTTAAATATTAGTATGAAAGATTTAATTCCCTCAATCCATCAAAGTAATGCCATCTCAAAAAAAGAACTTGCACCATCCTCCAACATGTTCTCATTTGCAAATGATGACATCCCAACAGCACACATAAAACAAGATATCCCCTGGTTAACAAGACACCTTCCTATATCTTGTTGAGGATTAAAGACACTAGGACACATCTGTGTAGCCCTAGGTGGTATTTGGGAAAAGATTACCTTTGCACATGGAAAGAGGTGCATTAGTGCCTTCAGCAACTGCTTCAGTGCACCCTGAAAAGTTATTGCACTCACATAATCCAAATACAGTCCTCCATAATTAATCACCAGGACATCTGGACTGGGGAAAACAGCCATATTTTTACAAAGTGTAAATACACCTTGCATGTTTCTCCCTGGTACACCATACCACAAAGCCTCCACTCACTCCAATCGAAGGTTGGCAGAAATGCCACATATCTCTGCATAACTCTGCAGATTAGTCATAAAACAATCTCCCACCATCCACACACTCACTCTCTCCATCTCTCCAACCACAGCCATCTCCACTACGCACAGCAATGAAAAAAAGGATGACCCTCTCTCCCTATGAATCACTCCCTCAACACCTGATTGGCTAATCCCCCAGTCCCACTTCCATGCCAGACATGCTGAGAAGCCTGCAGACCCGGTAACACAGGTGCAGCCCTTTCCACATCACTCTCTGGACCACTCCCTCATTGGCTACACATTAGCAGTCACACAGCCATTCACCAATCACATCTAAGACCTCTACATCTACCTCTGTGATCACACTTCAGCACTTTAGATCTACTGTTAAACACTCTCACTACAAGTCTGCTGTGAGTGCAAAACACCTCCAGAACAAAGTACTGTACAACTCTCCAACCTATCTGGATCCAGATTTATCCACATCTGCATCCATCAACACAAACTACAAGTATGCATATATTTTGTAGAGTGCATTTCCAACTATTTCACAAATGCATATGAACAGGGTACCTGCTATTTACCCTGCGTGACTTACTCAATACACATACTCTAATTTGTCCCATCTCCTACGATCAAGTGGCACTGTGTGCTTTCAAAATGTTCTTTTACTCATATCACCCATTATAATGTACAAATTGACACTCTTCATTCCATCTTCCATTTTTAAACCCACTTCCCCCACTAACACACCTGCTATAAAATGCCTAGAATACACACAGACAATGAAAACTGAATGCATCTTACCAAAGCATAGCAACCACATAGATTGCATGCATCTAACAGGAAGCCTACACTTACCCTGCATAACCTACTCAATAAACATACTGTCATTTGTACCATCTCCTAACATAAAGTGGCACTTACAATACTGTGTGCTTACAAACCTTTCTTTTAATGCCCACTTGCATAACTGTTTCACATTTCATAATTCAATTTTATCAACACTCTCTCTGATGTATTCATAAACGAAAAAAAGAAAACCACATTGGAAACACTTTTACAGCTAGTTGAAAAGGCAGGTCCTATGTGAAATTCCCAGAATGCACACAGAACAGGGAAACTGCATGTATGTTCACAAAGCATGGCAAGTACATACTTTGCACAATTGACAGAACGCACCATTGTTCAAAAGCAAACAAATACATGTGTACATTGGGAACAGTAACAGAGCAAGGAACGGGCAGGTCGACCACCCCTTCCTGTATGTCCCTAAGTGCCTCCAGGTCAGTAGATTGACAATCTGCTCAACTCCGAGTTTCTTTAATCCACCACTCTGATCTGTGAACATTGAGTTTTCATTCATTTTAATAATGTATTATTTAAAAAAGACCTAAAATAAGATTTTACATACATGGTATACATTTGGAGACAGTCAAAACTGTACAATTGTCACATTCATTCTCATATCAAACATACAACACAATTTAACATCAGTCTGAATACCAAAAAATACAAAGATATATTTAAAAGGCAGCACTTCTGTTTGGGGCAAATGCTATCTGACGTTATAGGAATAAAGATCTAACATCAGTAGTGTTCTGCCTATTACTCAGGCATTGCAGTGCTCTTGTATTCTAGGCTACACAATTGTATCAACCCAACAGCATTTCCTTCATTCTTACTCATTGCACCTCAGCAGGTGCGCACTTTGCATTGTCATCTGAACACCAGTATAGTAACACACAAATACCAGTAGAGCCTTCCCAACCTGAAGTAACAGCCCATTCCACAATCACACACCTCTATATGTACAATCACACACCTCTAAATGTATGCCTACTTTCATATTCATACACTCATGCACAGTGCACACAAATACATTGCACAACCTCCCAACCCACACTTTCCTTTCTTCTCCAACAGACACTAAAGAATGCCTACCAAAGAGCAACTCAGTAGAAAGCAACGCAGAAATAGAACAGATCAAACTAAAAGCGTAAAAAATAGCCATCTGCCTCTAGCAGAATTTCTACAAAAAAGTTCAAACAAAACAGCTAATACAGTAAATAAGCAAAACTAAAGCAGCTTGCAGGAAAGAAACTTTGACTCCTCTTTCAAAATGTAAAAATAAAAATAAATGTATTAAGAAGATTGCAACTACCACTGGTGCTAACACTGCACCTACAAATGTTGATGTAGTCACAAGTACAAACGGCAAAAGAGAGTGGGGTCACCTAGGAAAAAACCACTAGAAGAGTCAAGCGAGGTAGGTAACTGTCAGTGTATGAGCCCAATGAGGGGATAGGCCAGGTCAAGGATAGTGTAAAATCAATTTATCTTTAATGTTCACATATTACAATACAGCATACATAGTGCTGAATCCATGGTAAAAAAAAAACAGCATAAAAACACACAATAAATGTTGACTATATACAAATAAAGTGCATTATTGCCAAATGGTCACCCTGCAATACAGGATGGAAACAAAGTGCACAGTGCAGTACAACAACGGGAGCAAAGTGCACAGAAAGCAAAAAAGAAAAACCTTCAAAAAATTATATGACGGGAAAAAACAAACCAGAAATACCAAAAAAAAAAGGAAAAAGAAATTGGGGAAAAGAAAAAGATCCCCTGTGGGGTCCTGTTGTTGTCCCCAATATCAAGGTACATTTAAGAATGATCAGACAAGCATAAGGTGCAGAAATAGGAAAAAATAACAAATTGCAACACTTGTCACCGTTTTGACCTAAACAGTCAGATGTAGTCACAAGTAAGCATTCCAAAAAATGCATTTTACAAAAAATGTTCCACCACAGAGTCCTTCAGAACCTTATAAAAACAGAGGACAAAACACGTTCAACCCTTAAAACCTACCGCAGAAAACTCACCCTGGAAGATCTCTTTGACAGTGCAATCCTTCGCAAAAGGAAATAATTTATATTAGTTCTAAAAAGAATGAAACCACTAACAAAACGAATTACTAAACTACAACATGTACTTCACAACAGACGTAATATCAACATTTATACCTTTGCAAACGTCTGTGCAGGTGAGTGGATTCACAGCACCAGCACAGAGCCATATTTCAATGAAGACGCATACAAACAAAAGCAAACAAACCCAATTGCAATACATAGCAGTGGATGAGGGTATGAAAAGGTTGACAATACCATTATGGAAGAAGAAGCGCTGCTCACAAGAATATTCACAGCAAACTTACAATCAACTCTCCATTCCACCGAACCAATACGTCAAGTCTACAAATGGCCGTGCACAATGTCTAATATGCTAAAAAAATCTTTCACATCTTTACGCCAGTTCCTCAATCAGTGTGTGAAAGGCAAAGACAAATTAAAAATTAAAATATTACAAACTATAGACTCCTATCCAGTGCACAAATACACAGGACTACGAGGACATTCATTAGCCTACATTTCTGGATCTACTTGCAAAAACACCTTCCACGATATCAAACCGATAGCAACACACCATTCGGCTGTACGGAATCTTGTCCACAAACTGTACTATGCAAAATGTCCTGCTTTAGCACTGGACCATTTAAATAACATTCTCTGGCATAGTACAGCTAAAGAACTGCTTAAAGAAATAGACCACATCCAAAGCAAATATTTTGGAACTGAAGACCGCTTAGAAAATCCAGTACCTTTAGAAAAGAATACCAACAACCTTGCAGATGTCAGCCCGCTATTACACACATGCAAAAAAGAAACACTAAAGTTTAAACGCACCTCTGCTGAAGTGCCAAACCAAGTATATATGTGTTGCCACATAACTTTTTGTAAAAAGAGCACCAAAACTGTAGACATAATGTACAAACCAGAAGACAATGAGGAATCCCAGTGGTTCCAATTAGCTCTTTATCTTATAGCAGAAAACAAACAGGAAATTACTAACCCCTCAATACTTTTCAGATACTGCACTGCAAAACTTGACAACAACCAAATTACTCCACGGGCTAAAACTAATAACTTGGAAGTATTCCCACTGCTAAACCCACTCTAACAACTTAACTTGTATGAGAGTATTATAATCCAAACAGTGCACCCATTTCAAGCAATAATACACCTTCAACCAAAAACAGCAAAACTTCCTACCTCTGAATTACTGAAAGGCATGTGTGGCAAAGTAGTTCATTTACCATTAGATCTCAAAGAAAATGTAGACACTGTAGGAGTGCAACGGCCAATAGATCAATCTTTGATAATCCTAGTGAATTGCATACCTACAAAAGACCAAATAATTTGGCAGCAACTAGTGGATTTACATAAAGTTAGGGAAGCCCTGCAAAAACCTGAGGGAAACCACCAAAATAATCCAGGACTCCTCAGGAATTGGCCAATTTGAACTTCTAGATACTACTACAGCCTCCAATATTTTATACTACTATACAATTCACCCACTGCGCTCCAAAGACACCATAGACGGTGCACTGGAATCATATCAAATGCGGCAAAGCTAAGGATCTCCAATCAGCATATGGGAAAAAAAGTGTAGCGGCACAAGCCTTTTCTCTTCTTTTTCCTACTGGAAAAGAAAGAAGGTACAATGAAAGATGCACACAAATACAGCATCAGAATACCGCTCTTTACTAATGTATTTTGAAGACCCCAGATTCAGACAAAATGTTGAATACATATTCCACCTCCTATTTGAAAGTGAACTAGAAACTTTATGTTACAGAGTTGCACACACATTGAAAACAGGTTGCAATTTTCAAAACATGTCTGCTACGCAGCTACTTCAAAAGGTGCAAGAGAAAGATGAAGTTTTACAGTCATGTATTACAAATCTCTTAGCAAAAATACATGGAATGAAAGAATGCTGGTTGTGATGTCACCCAGATGTACGCTGTATGATACGCAACCTTGGTCTGCCCACATGGTTTGTGACTTTAAGTTGTGTAGAGTATGTGTGTGGAAAGACTTGCACAATTTCCTATGCATAGCAAACAAAAACAAAGCAGATATAGACATAAATACACCAGGGGAACTCTGCTCTCTTGCTCCTGCAAATGTATCAAGGTACTTCCATCATAGCTTTATTGCCATGCTGCACTTCATTTGTAATAAAACAGTTCCGCCCCTCAGAGAAGTGGAACACTTCTTTTGGAGAAAAGAATATCAGGCCAGAGGAGCACCACACATTCACATGCTTTTGTGGATTAAAGATGCTCCTAAATTTGGTCAGGACAGTGATGCCACTGTTTTGCAGTTCATTCAGAAATAAGTCACTTGCAAAACCCCTTCAGAAAGTACACCTAGTGACCTACATGAACACATTTTGTAGATTCAAAGACAAAAGTGTGGCAAGTATTTTCGGTGCAAAAATAAAAAAAAGGCAAATACTACACCAAATACTGCTTTGGTTTCACCAGACTAGTTTCAGCAACAGGACAAGTGAACAGCTTCATGTCTTCAGTTAGACACAGTGTGAAAGGCAAATCACCTAATAACACATACTGCATAAAAGGTACAGAAGCATCACAGTACATCAATGATTACAATGCAATCATTGCCCTCCTATGGAATGCAAATACAGATGTGCAGTACATTGCAGACAATTCCACTGCAGTTGCACGATAAGCCACTGCCTACTTAACCAAAGCAGAGAAAACAGAGCTGAAAGACCTCTGGGATGACATATCATCTGTGACAAAACACTGTCACAGAAATTGTACAGCTTCAGCATAAAAATGCTCTCCCATAGAGAATGTGGCTGCTACAAAGCCGCAGATCATTAAACTGTACCGCATTGTATGGGAAATCTGAAAACATAGTCTGGCTAAGCCTTGGTCCTGCTGCATGCAGAAAAAGAGTTGTCAAATCATACCAAGACATAGAAACAATAGCCAAAAATGATCTCAACAGCAGGACATTTTGAAAAACAACTTATTGGACACATACTACCCAAACAGGAGTACTGCTTTGGCAACCATGTGCCTATATCACAGAGCCCAAAACCTCACATACAAAAATAATATTAAACCAGATGAGAAAAAAAAGTAAATACATAGTCAAAGATTGTGAGGGTAGCCTGGTTAAACTTACCAAACACAGCCTGTTTAATCATATGAAGCTATCATTAAAAACTCTTCAACATAAAGAACTGTACTACATGGCCCTACTGCAACTTTTTAAACCATGGAGAGAAGAAGATTTATTAGACACCCATGCCTCCTATGAAGATGCTTCCAATGCAACTGAAAGCACTATAACAGATATACATATATACATTTTACGCAGTACAGAAATATGTTGGACAATGAACGCCAACAAGAAGAAGAACTCAAGGCACAACTAAATATAGACACTCCTGAGAGAAGTCAACCTTCTATAACAGGAAACCAAGAACCACTTGCACAGCCACTCATAGCAAATGAGGCAGAATTAGCCATGAATGAAGTATGTGTCAGTATGAGCAATCTGCAGAAGACTGCTCTACTGAAATCACAATTAAACAATGAGCAGCGTAGCATTTTCCTCGAAGTAACAAAAGAAATTGAACATGGTGTGCAGCATGAAGCTAGAACTTGTACCTATCAAGACTATAAACCTATACTGCTGTATGTAAGTGGTCAAGATGGTTCAGGCAAAACATTCTTAACAAAAATCATCCGCAAGTTCATCCAACAATTGGAAAACAACAAGCTTTCAGCTGTTGTAACTGCCCCCACAGGTTTAGATACCTACAACATAGGTGGTGTCACTTTACAACGATTGCTACTTTTCCAGTAGAACACCAAAACAAATTAGACTACTACAAACTTTCATCAGAAGCTGCTATGGAGCTATGCAGTGTTTAGAAAAAAACAAATGAAAATGCTGCTAATAGATGAGGTGAGCATGGTCTCCAACCTAATGTTGGCTTTGATTCACCTCAGATTGCAAGAGGTCCTTAAAACAGATTACAAAGAACTCTTTGGAGGAAAACATGTTATTGTTTTCAGACATCTTCTTCAATTAACACCAGTGAAAGGTGAACCTATTTTTAAAACCTTAGGACTCAAACTGTGCCATAAAACTCTTGGCAGCATAGGAAATGCAAATCTCTGGCAACATTTCCAATGCAAAGAACTAACTGAAAACATGTATCAGTCTGCAGACCTCACCTATTCCAACATTTTGAAAAGTATTCGGATTCGTGTACTATCTAAGCAAGCACAGTCTATATTAAATACCAGACGTATCCATGAGCTATATGGCCATAACACATGCGCTACTGATGTCATGGAACAATTAGCATACAAAAATGTAAACTGTATGTCCTTAATGCAACTCTTTCAAGTTGCACACAATTCAATGAAGCAGTGCCGAAAAAAGAAATGCAACGAATAGTGCACATTTACTCCACAAACAAACTGGATGTTTACAGTATGACACTACCTATGTGTCAACAAAACACAGCATGACTAAATACCTTAGAAAACTCTATCTCTAACAAAGTTGGTTTAGAGAAAATGTTAACACTGTGTTTAAACTGTAGAGTGATGCTAAAGCATAACCTTGACGTGGAACAAAGATTAGTTAATGGAGCACTTGGTAGAGTTGATGGCTTCCAGACATACCCACGTGACAACAGCATTCAGTTTGTCAATGTTCTTTTTGACAACATTTTAGAGGTTAAAAGGATAGGATGCTCAACAGCCCGATTCCTTCAGGTTTCTCTGTCTCTAGCATACACAGTCGCAATTCATAAATCACAAGGTCTAACCCTAGATCAAGCATTGATTGATATTGGCAGCACAGTCTTTAAAGAAGGCATGAATAATGTAGCACTGTCACGCCTACGAACACTTCAAGGACTATTTCTAGTCAATTTTGATACAAGTAAAGTCAACGCTGACATTCCTTGCATTGTAGAGTACAATAGACTACGTGCACTCTACACATCCCATCTCAAAATGTAGCCTGTTCGTCAAAAAGGCAAACATTGTAAGAGAAAAAAAGTGCAAACTCAACTTATACATGATCGCACAACAGTACCACCAAACACATTTAAGACAACTGGTACTCCATCAATTACCACACACAAAGAAGGATGTACTGAAAAGACAAATACATACCCAACTGCACAAAGACAACCACCTCTTCAAAGAAACTTCACTTTCACTTCCATCAAATGATTGAGACACAGAACCATATGGTCCAGTCAAATTTTCCAATACAACTTGTATAAATTGCTATGCAAATCTAGCAATCAATGTTCTAGTCCAATTGTCACCAATTGTTGAAAACATTTACTTAAACGGCACAGACCAAGTTTGTTTGCAAATGTTACTCCTGCACAGAAATGCAATAAACAATCCTGACAATACTTACAGTGTTTCTGGAATAAGGCAGGAATTGAACTACTGTGCAGGAATGGTGAGATTCATTATAAACACACAAGAAGATTCACAAGAATTTCTAATGTATTTACTACAAATACTGGAAAACTAAAACATAACTATAAATGAAATCTTCCAGATTTCATAAATGTGGAAACATACATGCACTCTCTGCAGCCATGTGATGCACAAACAAGTCCCTATTGAGCGCTTTGTGTATGTATCTATACCCAACTGTGAAACCATTCCATTTCAGCAGCTCATACAAAATGCAAACCATTGCATATTATGTACTACTTGCAATTCTGATAATCATTCTACCTTACAGATACAGTCACATAGCCAACACGTAATAGTAATGCTTTTATGTTACAATGCAGATGGTACCAAAAACAACTGCAAGCTTACCGGCTTCACACATGGACAAGTATCACTTGGCAAGAAAACCTTCACAACAGTAAGCATAATCTACCACACAGGAACCCCAACCAATGCAGGTCACTATACTGCATACATTAAAAAGGAATGTGGATGGTTTGAATGCAATGATACTTCCATTACTCTGAAGCCGAGATTACCAGCAAATCTTGCAAACGCCTACTTAATATTTTTGATACCAAAATGTACTCACTAATCTGAGTATGAGCATCTACAAACTGTCCTCCATAACCTTTGAAACCATCAATTGGTAGAATAAGGCAACAGGTATCTAACAATGCCCAAACTAATACAACTAATGCACATCTACTGCAACTACACCCATACTGCTGCATAAGCACTTCACAAAAGTGAAGATGTATATCCACCAACAAGAATGAACGTACTTGAAAACATATCCTGCAGAAGTGAGAAACTCTAAACAGTTAGAATACACCAACTGATATCTGACTGCAACCATAATACTGCAATAGAACTTCCCATTAAAACCCAAAGTGAAATCCCCCAGTAGAAATCAAAGTTTTTCTGAGGAAACCCTTCAACACTTATTACATATAAACATACCCTCAACAACTTTGAAATTATCAGCAGTTAGAATACGCTAACAGATATCTAACTGCCCCGAAAATTCTGCAACATTACTGTGCAATACCTGAGTACTTACAAAACATCTACAACAACCAAACGCATAAAGACATATTGATAAAAGGCACTAGCAAATAAACAGTTAGAATACACCAACTGGAATCTAACTGCAACCATAGTACCACCACTTCCAAATGAAAACCATACACCTTTTCAATTCCTCCTACTACAGTAGACTACCTTAGCATTGCTATAATTAGTACATATGTCACCGAAACAGGCTGTGTCAAACAGCAAATAAACGTAGAAAGGACTTTTTTTAAATCCTGCATGGATTTTTTTCCCCACAGACCCAATGATTCTGCAAACACAGGAATTGGGCACATTGAACAGTACACTTGAGGGTCCACAAAGTGAACAAATGTATCCAATGCAATGCAATGCAATAACACATTACAAAGTACTTACCCTAACATGTTATGCTTTCTGTTATCACACAGAATGAAATAACAATTTCTGCTACATTTCCACATACTGCATAGAAAGAACTGCATAGAGCCTCAAGAATGCAAATAGTAAGTATACAATAATTGGTATCATACTTCTTTTTATGTACACATTCCATTCTGTACACATGTTAGTACAAACCATATACCTGTATCACAACGTTCAGTACATACCTGTATTATACTGTGATAGTAGTAGCCAGGCCCTATACTCTTGGGCGTAAGGCTTACAGCCTACAGCCTACAGCCATGAACCCAATACTCTGGGGCCTAGCCACAAACACCAAAACATAATGCAGTCATGCATGCAAACATCTACCCTCTAACCACAGCACATACACATAACACAGCCACCTGAGACCCTATCCACTTCAGTTCACATACTGTTACAATACTTCCGGCCAGTGGACAGACTGTTGGCTCCACACCCAAGACTCTACTAACTGCCCATAACCACTATAGCAAAATACAATGAAATACCCAATAATGTGCCCAACGGCCACAACCCAAACACATAACTCATCCACCTAAACCCCTGTCCATTCAATTCACATAGTATAACATTACTCCCACCCACTGCACAGTCTATGATACACCCAAAAATAAACACTTACCACACAACCTATCCTCTTTTGGACACATACTATTATACTACTTGCAGCCACTGAAAAGACTTTTGGATGCATGGCCTCCATCCATGCACCCAAGACTCCAGGTCCTGGCCACAACCACCACAGCATAATACAGAAATGTATGCAAACATCTATCCACTTCACCTCACATACTATAACATTACTCCCGACACTTCACAGTGTACGATACACCCAAAAAACGCAGGCCACTCCACACAAGCGATCCACTTCTAGACACATACTATTACACTACTTGCAGCAACTGAAAAGACTCTTGGTTGCATGGCCTCTGGCCATGCACCCAAGACTCCACTAGCTGACACAATCATCAAACCATAATACAACCATGCACCCAACAATATGTACACTCATCACAACCCACACATATAAGGCAACTGCCTGAGACCCTTTCCACTTCTATACACATAGTATTACAATACATGCAACCAATAACCACACTATTGGTGCAGTAAGCAAGCCACCCAAGGTAATCTCCACTTTTTGACACATACCATTACAGTACATCAACCAGTGGACACACTATTGAACTCTTCACTGCATCACCTCCAGCCTAGCACCCAATAATATAGTAGCTGGCCACAATTACCTCCCACTACATACTATATCATACACCCAAGAATCTTGAGACAATCCAACAAACCACCTGACACACACCCTGTCCACTTTTACACACATACTATTACAATACTTACAACCAGTGTACAGACTCTTCGATACATGCCCTCCACCCAGACACATAAGAGTCTAGTAGCTGGTCACAATCGCCACAGCATAAAACAGCCATGCACCCAACAATCTACACACTGCCACAACACACACACATAAGTCATCCATCTGAGACCCTGTCCACTTCTGTACCCATAGTTCTCAAGGACACACAATAACTCAACAAACTTTTACATCCAATAAACCAGCCAACCAAGGCCCTGATTACTTTTCAAGACATACTATTACAATACCTCAATCGGTGGCCAGACTCTACGAGTCTTGGTTACATACACCAAACACTATAGTAACTGCCCACAATCACCTCCCACTGCATAGAACATCAGACACCCAACAACCTGAAGACAGTCCAACAAATCAACTGCCACACACCCTCTCCACTTTTGTACAAATACTATTACATTACTTGCAGCCACTGCACAATCTCTTGGGTACATGGCCTCCTATGCGATCCACATGCCACATGCCACATGCCCCTGTCAAAATGTTTGCATGCATGGCTGTATTATGCTGCTGTGGTTGTGGCCAGGGCCTAGAGTCTTGGGTGCATGGCATCTGGCCTACGGTCTCCCACCATGCACCCAAAACTCTAGGCTCTGGCCACAACCACCGCAGCATAATAAAGCCGGGCATCCAAACATCTGCCCACTTACCATAACCCAAAAACATAACACAGCCACCTCAGGCACTATCCACTTCACTTGCATTACTATTACAGTATTTGGAGCCAATAGACACACTCTTCAATGCATTGCCTCTCCACCCAATACTATACTAACTACCCAAAAGCAACACATCATAATATAATAAAACCCAACAATCTGCACAGTGGACACAACCCAAACACTTAAAGCATCCGCTTAAAGCCCTGTCTATTACAGTACACATAGCATTCATGTAAGTGCAACTAGTCAGCACACTCTTCAGTCCAATAAGCCAGCCAACTGAGGCCCTCCACACTTTTCTACAGATACCATTATAGTTCTGTAACGAGTGGCCACAGCACTGGTCTCTTCAGTGCATCACCTCCAACCATGCACCCAAGACTGTAATAGCTGATCACAATGACCACAGCATAATACACCCTTGCACCCAACAATCTATACACTGGCCACAACCAACACACTTAATACACTTCCCTTCACATACTATAACATTACTCCCACCACTGCACAGTTTGTGATAATCCGAAAAAACGCAGGGCACTCCAACAAACCACTTGCCACACAACCTATCCACTTCTAGACACATACTATTACACTACTTGCAGCCACTGAAAAGAATGTTGGGTGCACGGCATCCGGCCATGCTGCCAAGACTCTAATAGCTGACACAATCATCACACCATAATACAACCATGCACCCAACAATATGTACACTCACTACAACCCACACACATAAGGCAACTGCCTGAGACCCTATCCACTTCTATACACAACGTATTAGAATACATGCAAAAATCACCACACTATTGGGTGCACTAAGCAAGCCACCCAAGGTCATCTCACACATACATTCACCACAGCATAAAACAGCCATGTAGCCAGCAATCTATACCCTGCCACAACACACACACATAAACCAACCACCTGAGACCCTGTCCACTTGTGTACCCATAGTTATCAAGGATATACAAGCATTCAACAAACTCTTACATCCAATAAACCAGCCACCTAAGGCCCTGATCACTTTTCTAGATATACTATTACAATAATTCAACCAGTGGCCAGACTCTACGACTCTTGGTTACATACACCAAACACTATAGTAACTGTCCACAGTCACCTCCCACTGTAAAGAGCATCATACACCCAACAATCTGAAAACAGCCCAACAAACCAACTGCCACACAAACTCTCCACTTTTGTACAAATAATATTACACTTATTGCAGCCACTGCACAAACTATTGGGTACATGGCCTCCTATGCGATCCACATGCCACTGTCAAAATGTTTGCACGCATGGCTGTATTATGCTGCAGTGGTTGTGGCCAGGGCCTAGAGTCTTGGGTGCATGGCCTCTGGCCTACGGCCTTCGGCCATGCACCCAAGACTCTAGGCCCTGGCCACAACCACAACAGCATAATACAGCCATGCATGCAAACATCTGCCCACTTACCACACCCCAAAAACATAACACAGCCACCTCAGGCCCTATCCACTTCACTTGACATATTATTACAGTACTTGCAGCCAATGGACAAACTCTTCAATGCATGGCCTCTCCACCTAATACTCTACTAACTACCCAAAAGCAATATATCATAATATAGTAAAATACCCAACAATCTGCCCAGTGGCCACAACCCAAATACATAAGGCGTCTGCTTGAAGCCCAGTCTATTACAGTACACATAGCATTCAAGTATGTGCAACTAGTCAGAACACTCTTCAGCTCAATAAGCCAGCCAACTGAGGCCCTCCACACTCTTCTACAAATACCATTACAGTACTGTAACGAGTGGCCAAACCACTGGACTTTTCAGTGCATCACCTCCACCCATGCACCCAAGACTGTAATAGCTGATAACAATGAGCACATCATAACACACCCTTGCACCCAACAATCTATACACTAGCCACAACGCAGATACAAAATCCAGCTACCTGAAGCCCTCTCCACTTCTATACCCTTTCTCATATCATTTACATTCCACTCCCCCACCCTAATGAATCCTAACTGCAGTCACCACGTAAGCTGGTCGCCTGAGGTTCTCTCCACGAACTACTGTGGTGTCCGTGGACACTGCGATCACAGCACGGCCTTCTTCCACCAAAACAAATACACCATATGACCCATCTTTCACTCCCCACCCTTTCCAGCCCCTCTTCCCCCCACCAGATTCCCCCAAGTTAGTTTTCTTCCCTGTTCACCACCGCATCATCCACAGATATCTGCGAATCCAACATGGCAGGCGCATCAGGAAAATGTGACGCACTTCACGCTTCCCTTCAGCACCTCTTTTGTCCACAGACTTCACACCACCATTCTGCCCAATCAGAGTCCTGTCCGCAGAGAGAACAGGGAAATGGGTCAGCAGAGCGGACCCAGATATCACACATTTTAGGGACCTACATTTTGTCTGTTTTTAAAAAAACTACTGAAAAGATTTTCACCAAATTTACAAAAGCACACTTTCGGGACCAAGCCGCTGCTCCTGCTTCTTTCTTCTTGGCACATCCATTTCTTCGTTTCTTGCCCCCTGTAGAAACCAAAATAGTGCACTTTAATCTCTTCTTTTGGATTACCATATATGTAGTGGCAGGCCTGTTTTTAATTTATTCTGCTATGCTAAAAATGTTCTCTGTTCTTTTGTAGTCCTCCTCCTGATGGCGTCGGACCGCAGCCTCTTCTTCGTTTGCTGTTTTTTATTCTGTTGAGAAATAATTAACATTTTTGTCACCCTTCCTATTAATCTTACCTACCCATGGTATTGGAAATAGGCACTGATCATATTAAGTGTACACAAATGTGGCATATAGGCATACACTGTTTTGCCTATCTCTATAGTTTCATGCATTTACCCGGTATACATATTTGACATTCTTTATCATTAGGAATACAAAAAGGTGACTCTACCGTTCATCCAAAAGTCTTCTTCATTCTCTTCATTAGATATGGCCATACTTGCATATATATACTCTTCTGTGCTCACGCCTCTTTACACATTTCTTGGGGGAAATGCTATCTATTTAAAAGACTGTATCCCTTAGTACCTTTTTCTGTATTCACCTGGGTCTTCTTTCGCCTAACAATGATCAGTGAGAATTCACGCACTTGCTGTGTCCACTGGTACTTACCTTTTCTTTCTCTTCTTGTCCACTAGTACTTACCTTTTTCATAATGTTTCTTCCCATTATATCACTATACCCCTTAAGGCCATATTACTCCTGTGCCCCAAAAATGACAGTTCTTCATCTGCAATACATAAATCAACATTTTTAAATATATATTACGCTGTTGCCATATAAATATTACACCTGTGCTCCAAGAATTACAATTTTTCATCTGTAATACATAAATCAACATTCATTAATAAACATATAAATAATATTCGTTTACTTCTCATGTATGTTTTTTTGCGCAATTCTGCTAGAAGTTCTCTCATAGTGTCAGATCAATCTTTGGCTGCCCATACTTTCTTGGCCTTTCATTAATTGCATTCATGTTATAAAATATACTACACTGATCAATTTAAACAGGAACCACCCATTGCTTCTCATTGTTTGTAAATCAAACTATTGTATCCACACCTTCCTCCATCAACCTCATGCCACAATGTTATTTTTGTCCCTTTATTTATACCTTCTATAAACTTGTATTTTATTGTTGCTTTAATATTCATTTTATATTACTTATTCTAAACACAACACACACTTTTATGCTTTATATATTAGAATCCCTTACATATCTTCATTTTTATATTGTCCCCCTATGTCCATTTTTCCTCCACTGCCTTAGTGGATGTATCCTCTTCTCTTTTTATTACCCCTTCTGAGAGTTTGATGTGCACTCTTCTACCTGGCCCTGGCTGTAGAAATTCTCAACTACTCTTATATGAAGTGTTTTATAGTGTGCACCCTTCCTGTCTCTTCCTGGGGCCTGTAAATTCAAGGTATCCCTATCTCTCTTCAATATATAATCCCCAAAAATCCAGTTACTGTATACACATTTTTACAACACAATCCCTCCTCTCTGTTTTGTAAAAAGTACTCCAATCATATACAAACAATGACATGCACTCTATGTTAATTTATATTGTGTTTCAGCAGGACATAATGTTTCAAACTGACATTCCTAATGTAAAGAGAAAGCAGCCTATGTGTGTGTGTGTGTTGTCATTGCAGTATTGGATTCCTTCTCTGACTACCTAAATGTGTTTTTAAGTGAATTGATCCTGTGATCCATTAATTTCATGTGCTTCCACAGGATTTAGTGTGTGTGAGCATGTGTGTGTGTGTGTGCGTGTGTGCATGTGTGCATGTGTGTGTGTGTGTATGTGTGGGTGTATGTATGGGTGTATGTGTGTGTGTGGGTATGTCACTCCGCTTCCTCATAACCATATAGTGACAGAAACTCTACTCTAATTATCTCTATTTTCCCCAATCTCATGCAAAATGTCTTCTGTTTTCATATCACCAAATTCCACTTGTCTCTACTCCTTCCAATAAACCAATTCATAATGCATAATCATAATCCATAATGTGCCTAATAATTGTGCCAAAACCTCCCTGTTTTTCCCTGTCAGCTCTCAGCCTGCTTGCACTTATTCATGATTATGTTTCATCTAAACAAGCCCTGCAAGAAATCTAAATAATGTACTCTTTATTCTTGACAATCATGCTAATCAGGGTGTGTGCTCTATAATAAATACTCCTTTGACCTAATGGCACACTCCTTTACATGTTCAGGCCTTAAATATACAAGTGTGATTTCTTGTGTCTACATAATTAATCCCTAAAACTAGTGGATGTTATCTCCTAGTTGCTTACTGAGATCTTTCCTCAAAACAATTCTTAATTTATTATACAATATATCATGCTTTCTTATCTATAGAGTGTGTAAACCTAATCCTGATGCTATTGAGAATATACTTCCTCTCATTGTTGCTTCCCCATTCTAGATACAAATATTTGTATCAATGCAAGCACTTTTAATATCATTACTGAAAAAAGGTGCTTTATCTTATAAGTTCTAGCTGTTCCCCTTAAATATTTGCTGTGTTCAATCTAGTATCATTTGCTATTATTTTTGTAATGTAATTTGCATTCATAAATACATTTTTATTGTCGGTGCATGTCTCACAAATTGTGTGATCTTGGGCATATTTCTTTTAATGCCTCTATGCTGTGCAATGGAGGAGGTACTTTCCCCCTCTTGGAGATCACCAGCTTTAGCTGTGGCTTTGGCGCATCTGCTTGAGTATGCATGTGTAATATCCTTATGACTCTGTATTGTATTATGGTGCATACCCCATTCCTCCTCTCTCTGTCCTTAATTACCAATATTCTCACTCTTCTGGTTACTTACAACACTCTCATGTGCTTTCATTTGCATTCTGTCTTACTTTTGCTCTCCCAACACTGTGCCTCTTCTCATCCTCCTTCTCTCCTTTTGAAATCACTTTCCCATGTTCCTTAAGCTGACATACTTCCTTGCCTTCTAGTTACAGATTCTATGAACATAAACTCTGTGCATCTGTTCTTTCATTTGGTAGTGCACTGAAACTTTTTCGCAAAACACCTTTCCCTTTTCCCCCAATTACTTTTCATCACTTTGTCTAGATTTCTTTTAATGGTTTCTTTCCATTGCCTTTTTCTCATCTATCTTATTGTCCTATGCATGCTTATGATACATGATCTTTCAAACTGTCCCATTTATTACTTATAAAGAAAATGCCTATATTGCTTAAATTGAGATTAACTAATCAGGGGTGCTCTAGTGTGTGTCTAACAGAGAACGTAGCTGGTATGAACTCCAAAATAACTAACAAACCATTTAAAATGGGAAGTGGCTTGTGTAATCTTAAAAAGTGATATAATGGGACCAATGTAATTCACGTATGTGTAATGACTGGGAACAATTTCTAATGTAAAACAGTGTGCTCACAATATGGTTTAGTCACATATAGCTCTCTTGGCAAAACAACAATGTTTCAAAATATATACCTTTACTTACTAAACAAGTAAGGGCTTAGTCACCCCACAATCTCATATTTCAATCAAGTGCCCCCGCAGCACATCACTTCAACATAACATGCACAAATATCAACATTTCTCAAAACCTACTCAATGTTCTATTTCTTCAACCAGTGTTTGTTATATGGACCTAAAGCTGAGCTTCCCTACTGAAGGAACACAAGCATTACATGTATGTGTCACAAAACCTATAAAAAATGAAATGCAGTCCAATGAGTTCTGGTTCATGGTTACATTTTCATAAGCGTGTGAGTCACCCCTGGCTCACTTACAACCTTGTCCACAAAATATAAACATTTTCAAAATACACCATTCAATCATTATGATACTCTATCTAATAATAATGTTGACCCAAAATCATGCTACTATTATACAAAACATTATTTTGCTCTAAAAAACTAAAAATTACAAATTTGAAAAAATCTGCATTATTCTCAATTTACACTTAATCTATGCATAACCACCTATATATCCGCTCTAGACACATTCAATCCTATGAATGTGTTCTTCTTTATTCTTCACAACATATGTTTAATGCACATATATATCTACACCAATCACCTCCTACATTATTTAAAAATCCAATGTTTAATTTATACATATAATTTTCATATACATTTCGATGGTGTTTTTCTTCAGACCAGGAGAGTGTTTGAGCCCTTGAGCCCCAAAAGGCCCAAATCTTGTTTTGTAATCCAAATCTAGCAGCCCCCAGGCCCATGTGCACCCCCCTGCCCTCCCCTTCCCTTCTGTGTTTTGCTTCCCTTCTCCTTCCTCCCTACACACCCACTGTCCCTGATTGGTGCCTCATCTAGGTCTTAACAGACCTTCAGACCTTCCCTGGGCAGCCCTCTGCCCGGTGGCCCCTGTGGCTAAGGGCCCCTAGGCAAAGGGCAGCTCCAACAGAAGCGGGTCCAGAAAGTGTCAGCAGGTGTCTTCAGGGGAAGCCAGTGGCCAACCGTCAACCAGCAACTACAAGGACCAGTACGGTAGGAGTGGCCTGGGTTGGGAGTAGAGCAACTACTCTACCTTGGAATCCTAGCCACTTAACAAATCCATCTAAAACACTGTGCTTTTTTTCCACTGCCCCCCTTGCTCCCACACCCTCAAATCTAGCTGTGTTTAGTATTGTACACAACTACTTCAAATTGACCCTCAAATCTAGCTGTGTTTAGTATTGTACTCAATTGATCTGTTAGGCATAGGCCTCTCTCCCACTAAACAGGAATCTCAAATCTAGCTGTGTTTAGTATTATACTCAATTGATCTATTAGGTGTAGGCCTCTCTCCCACTATACAGGAATCTCAAATCTAGCTGTGTTTAGTATTGTACACAACTGCTTCAAATTGACCCTCAAATCTAGCTGTGTTTAATATTGTACACAACTGCTTCAAATTGACCCTCAAATCTAGTGTGCTTAGTATTGTACACAACTGCCTCAAATGAACCTTCAAATCTAGCTGTGTTTAGTATTGTACACAATTGACCTTTTGGTTGTAAGCTTCTCTTCCACTATACAGGAATCTCAAATCTAGCTGTGTTTAGTATTGTACACAGCTGCTTCAAGTTGACGCTCAAATCTAGCTGTGTTTAGTATTGTACTCAACTGATCTGTTAGGCGTGGGCCTCTCTCGCGCTATATAGGAATCTCAAATCTAGCTGTGTTTAGTATTGTACACAACTGCTTCAAATTGACGCTCAAATGTAGCTGTGTTTGGTGTTGCACTCGGTTGATCTGTTAGGCGTGGGCCTCTCTCCCACTATACAGGAATCTCAAATAAATCTAGGTATGTTTGGTATTGTATACAACTGTTTCCAATTGACCCTCAAATCTAGCAGTGTTTGGTATTGTACACAACTGCTTCAAATTGACCCTCAAATCTAGCGTGTTTGGTATTGTACTCAGTTGATCAGTTGGGCATGGGCCTCTCTCCCACTATACAGGAATATCAAATCTGGCTGTGTTTAGTATTGCATACAACTGCTTCAATTGACCCTCAAATCTAACTGTGTTTGGTACAGTACTCAATTTCTGAGCTGTCTCTCAACTTTAGCTGGGTCTGGTATTATACTTAATTGTTCTGCTAGATGACCCTCACATCTAGCTGTATTTAGTATAGTACACAACTGCTCCAATTGACTCCCAAATCTAACTGTGTCTAGTACTGTATTCAATTGCTGACCTGTCTCTCAACTCTAGCTGAGTTTGGTATTAAACTCAATTGTCCTGCTAGGTGACGCTCAAATCTAGCTGTGTTTAGTATAGTATACAACTGCTTCAATTGACTCCCAAATTTAACTGTGTCTAGTACTGTTGCTCACCTATCTCTCAACTCTAGCTGCGTTTGGTATGATACTCAATTGTTCTGCTAGGTGTAGACCTCCCTTTGACTATACAGAACCCATATCCAGCTGTGCTCTGTCATCACCTGAAGCCAACAAACTATGTAAGAGATAAATCCTTATATATTCCACACTACCTCGCGATGACCATAAATCCTCGACACCCAACAACACCAGAATCTTGACAGACACAAGAAATCCCCCGAAACACCCGGAAAAAAGATGGGACCCCCCAAAAAGAGAGTGGGATGATACCAACCCCCTCACCCCATACATCATAAGAACAGAGGGGCACCATCAATACCCACAATATAGCAGACAGGATGACAAAGCCTTGGTAACCAACAACTCTACCATTAACCTAACAGACCATCTCAATGAAGAAGAAGCCATCGCTGATATTCAACCAATCACCATCACCGGAGAAGCACCACGATTGAACAGCCATGCTATCAACCTAATGGGCCGCTTCAATGAAGAAGCAGCCGTTGCTGTTCTTCATCCAATCAACATCAATACAGAAACACCACGACCGGACAACTACAAACCGTAACATGGAACAACCTTCAAACAAAATCACACCAAGACAATCCACTGTAATTTAATAAACGCAATGCCAGTGTCCAAACATTCAACCGAAATATACGACCTCCTATCAGACGGAGGCATCAATGTCCTGTTTGTAACTGAAACATGAATAGATGACCATTACAAGATCACCCTCAACAACTGGCTGCCTTAAAATATCAAATGCATCCAAGCAAACAGAAAAACTAAAAGAGGTGGGGGACTGGTAATCATCCACAAGGAACAACTGGCTATCAAACTGCAAGATCCATTAAACATCGATAAATGCAAATCCTAATACTGCGCCTATCAGTAAACCCCAAAACATACCTGAAATTCATACTGATATACAGACCACCAACCTACGATGCAACCTTCTTAGACGCCTTCACGGAAGCAATCACCATCCTAGCCAACAAGCACAACCATCTGATCATCCTCAGAGATTTCAACATATGGTTCGATGAAGAAACCACAACCACACAAAAATCCTTAACCGCCCAACTAGCTGCAATGAATGTACAACAACTAGTCAAAGGAGCAACACACTCAGCAGGCCATACACTTGATGCAATCTTCGCCAACAATAAACTCATTACCACGGCACCCCCATTTCAAATACTCTGGAGCGACTACCTCATCATCCCTTTCATAATCACAATGGCAACAATAAACAAGCAACAAGACAAACCTCCGGTCACCATAAAGAGAAATTGGAGAACCATAAAAAATTCCAACCTAACTAAACTCCTGGAACTCAGCAAACCACAAGCAACAATTATGGAAGAAGCAGACCTGGCCAAAACAGTAACCTTACTCCACACCTGCATCGTAACAACCCTAGTCGACATCGCCAAAGAAAAACCTTTTACTCCCTCACAAAAACCATGGCATGATGGTTCACCGCGCTACTCAGCGTGATGAAAAGAAAAAAAACAAAATCTAGAATCAGAATGGAGGACCAACAACAACACTGCAAACAAACTGAAATTTCTGCATCAGATCATTGTATACAAAAAGGAAATACATAAAGCAAAAAGGAAACACTACGACAACTGAATCTTCAAAGCACCAAAGACCCAAAAAAAACTCTTCAAAATCTTAAATGAAACTAAAAACCCACCGGGATGCAACAACACACCAATACCATCGAAGAAACTATGTGATGCCCTGGGAGACCACTTCAAAAATAAAATCATGACCATCCAACAAACCATACAATGCAGACCACATGATTACATCATAGACCCCTCATATCCTTGTAAGGAACATCCGAACAAACTACGCAGCTTTCCTGAAATATCAGTCGAGACTTTCGTCAAACTGTTAAATCAAAGCAACGAATCAGGATCTCTGGAAGACCTTTTCCCTCCAGACATATACAAATCAATTCTCAATCAAGGAACACTCATGGAATACCATAGGAATGTCCTCTACCTTTCAATCTCAACAGGTGAAGTACGGAAGGCTTTCAAAACGGAGTACATCAGGCTGCTACTCAAAGATACAGCAGGAAATGTAGAGGACTTATCCAACTACAGACCCATCTCCAATATTCCGTACATAGCCAAACTGCTAGAAACATACATTTACAAAACAACCCAAGAATTCATAGGAGAGCACTGCCTACTATTAGACCAGGCACAAGTTTGATTCAGACCAATGAGAGGAACAGAATCAGCTCTCCTCTCAATATGGCACAACCTAAAAATAAATGCAGACTCGGACAACAGTACTTCCCTGATACTTCTTGACCTATCCACAGCATTCGACACTGTCAATCACGACATCCTCATAACGAGATTAGAAGGATTGGGAATAACAGACACATCCCTACCATGGATCAAAACCTTCCTAACAAACAGAACGGAAACCGTATGGATTAAACCTTTTAAATCCAACACAAGATACTCCACATGCATAGTAGCACAAGGAACATATTTCTCCCCGCTCCTATTAAATATCTACCTATATCTATTAATCAAAATCATCAAAAGACATGGCCTCACCTGCTACAACTACACCGACGACACACAAATAATCTTCAAAATACAAGTCACCCAAGAAGAAAACACAACACTAGAGATTTGCCTTTGTGATATATTCAATTGGATGAACATGAACCACCTCAAAATTAACCCAGGTAAAACAGAGATAATGATCATCACAGAAAATGGAGGAGACATCAACTTCATCCCCTGGCCAAGAGAACTCAGCATGACCCCAACTCCATCGTTGATTGTAAAAAACGTAGGGTCCTGATGGACAACAATCTCACACTCGAGCCACAAGTAAATGCACTACACAAGAAATGCTTCTTTCTCCTACGAGCGGCAAATAGGATGCTACCATTCCTGTCATTGACCAACAAAACTCTTACCATCATTGCTCTGGTCATGTCCAGAGTAGATTATGTCAACAGCCTATACCTGGGCATGCCTGAACAACTCCTAAAAAAACTACAATGCATATAAAATGTGGCAGCCAGACTCCTTCTCAAATGACCCCGAAGAGAACACATCACAACTGCGCTAAAAATACTACATTGGCTATCAATAAAACAGCAAATAAAATTCAAATCCATGTGCATCACACACAGAGATATACACAACCAAGGCACAGAATTCCAGAGAGATAAATTACGCTTACACCAGCCGACAAGAACGCTCAGATCAAGAAAAGACATCTACATAGAACTGAAACCCTATAGCAAAAGAAAACTCAGAGGATCCTCGTTCTCTCACCAGGCACCAAAAATGTGGAATGACCCATCAAAGAATATACGGAAGGAACCACCTAGTATTCAGGAAACTGCTCAAATCCTGGCTCTTCACTGCGTAACTAGAAGACCACCCACAAGAACGCCCACACCGCCAAAAAACGATGAATAAAGAGACCGACCTCGGTCCCCACCAAACAACCGAACACAAACAGAATCCAAGGAACGCACCCCACAACATACCACCGGACATCTTGAGAGATAGCCACATGAGGAGGATACTATAGACTGAACACATAGACAGACCAAGAAGAAATCACTTAGATGACTCATCCACAGCATCCTGGCCCGAAACACACCCAAAGTTCAAGCAGGCAAATTCACATAGATGGTAGGGTAAGAGGAGACCACTACTCCTGCTCTGACACCCAAGGCGGAGAATAGACACCTCAACCTCACTATACATAGCTCATTACAATACAACAGGGAATGCGTTGCTCCAAAACTGAAATTCCTGCCAGAGGTGGGCCCCTCTCTCTCTCCCTTTGCAGGACTCTCGGTTCTAGTTGTATTTTAGGACTGTAATGAATTAGTCAATGATTTCTCAAATCAAGTGAAGTGAGATACTATACTCAATTGCTCTGTTGGATGTGGGCCTCTCCCCCATTATACAGGACTCTCAAGTCTAGCTGCTTTCGCACCAGGCAGTATTCCCGAAATTCAGGCACTCAGGCATACTGTGATAAGCTGCAAAGCATATAACCCACTAATAAAAAAACCTCAAAAGTTTCTACATACTTATCTCACTCCTCAAAAAATAACAAAACCATGTCTCGCACGGCAAGCCGCATGCACTTCACCACACTGCTACAACACATAAACCGCATCAACAGCCCACAAGGACTGGCATCGCTCAGATACTCGCACCAAACGCTCAGCACACGGTGTACACCGAGTTGAATCTGCCAACAGAACACCACTCCTCTCACTATCCTACTCCCTCTTCACCCTACTAACCCATCCACCTTTTTGTTATCAGATCCGCCAGAGCGCCTGCGGACCAACTTCGTTGGTGACGCTGCGTGGTACAAATATCTTTAACATTTTACATTTAACAGCACAGCCTGCATTCTTTCTGAGCCTTTGATACCACAAGCTTCTCCTTTATTCACAGACACTTGTCATCTCACTAAGCTCCCCGTACTTTCTCTGGTGTCTTATAAAATTATGTCACTTTTTTAAAAACCAGCATATTCTTCATTGCTCATGCAGAACTGATCCACAGCTGCCTTAACACCAGAGATGCCTCATGCTTTTCGTCCCTTTTTCTTCACTTCTCTTTTTAATACTCCTGTTGGAGTTTGAGACGTATCCTTCTATCTGCCTTGAGATTGGAATACTCAAGTGTTCCATTATCTCGCCAAAATATCTGATTGCTCAAAATATCACAATCCCCTCTATTTACATAAACATGTAATTCGTTTTTCCTGTCTCTGCCTTTCACATGATACATACCATAATTCATGAATGCCAGGTGCGATATGCTGGCGGTCATGAGGACATACTCTTGACAGAAATTAGATCACACTGCAGTTTATCACTCATCTATCACCTCTTCTGGCATCTCCTCCTGCCCGTCAGTACCACACCATCAAGAAAAGGAGTATTGGGCTGTTGTCTGTGTAATCTTATGAAGGACTCATGTTGGCTATGCCATAATATAAACAGGGTGCTTCACCACATCCCTCATCAGACATCAGGCACCCATGGTCTCTCATTTGTCAGACAGAGGCAAGAACAATCTGATGCCTGGGAGCTGTAAAACGTGTCTCTTTATTTCTTCAAATGCATTTTTGCCTCCAACCCACTTTTATAGCTTTCTAAGATTATGGAATACGTGTATGCTAATTAACACCTTGTACAGGGTATGCTTGTGAAAGTTCAATTTAGTCAGAGAGAAAACAATCCTTCACTATCATTGGATAACTTTTCGTCACATGTACAACAATTCCACATTAGCATATCCAGCATCCCCAATTTTCTCTGACGCTCAAAACTGATATGCATATTTTAGACGTGGCTGGACACCACTATGACAGTGTTCAACTCCTGCAAAGAACTTCTCCACGCACCGATGTCTGGACTGTTATCTGGTGCTGAGGTTCTGCCAAGTTAGTTTAGTGTTTCACACTGTCAGAATATATATATATACTCATAATTTATGGTGCCAAAATAATATAGCTGGTCTCTCAGAATAGTTTGTATGACACACATTGTACCCTCTTCCATAAGAACATAGATAAATGTAACTAAGCTTCTATAAATGGCCTGGCTTTATCACAATCTTGTCTGATTTCTTTGCCAATTTCCATTTTTAATCTAACAAACCTCATAATCTCACTGCGAGATGCTTCCAAAACCTGTATCCAAATGCATCATCCTCTCTTGCTTGTCTGGAAACTCTTGGCATGGGTTATAGTCCTCCCCAACTGGATTAGGACGGGAAACCATTTTTTATTTGAATATTCTTTCTAAACTACATTTTTGTCTGACACTGTAACTTCCTTCACAGAGCTGTATTCTTTATTGTATTAAGCATCTCTCACTTTGTATCCTTTATTCATAATATATCCTTATACACTTATTGTATGTGTGTGATATTTAAAGCCCCCTTCATTTCCTCTGCCAGCCCAACCCCAATGTGCTCAGTGCCATGAGCCCTTTTTACTTTTAATAAAGGCAATCTAATCCTGATTTCTACAATGGTGAAACTATTTGATCTGCCTATCATGTTAGTTATGTTCAGTTGAGGGGGTAGGGGTTGGCACACCCTATACCTAGGTTTTAAACTTTAGTGCTCATATATATGGTTGGGCAATGATGGCAATGAACTCACTGGGCCTCATTACAAGTGTGGTCATCTGGTTTATAGTGAATTGTTCGCCAGTCATAGTGTTCAAATACAAAAGGTTTGACACATAAGGATCAAAAAAAGTTTTTTGAATGCATGTATTTTTTTGGGGGGGTTCCCCCCAAACACCTGTTTTTTGTGAAAAACCACTAATTTTACTATACGTACCCCAAAAAAAAATTCCATTAAAAGAAAATGCATTCGAATATTCTTTTCCGGTCCTTTTGTTTGTATTTCGAAACTATGAAACTTTGACGGGACACCTGGCCATCTGGAAACAAGAGTGCCGGTAAGCTCACCGGCACCCTTGTTTCCAGATCACCACTCTACGAGTCTGCCTGCCGGGGCTGCCGCACCAGACAAGCTGACCCTGGCAGGTGCAGAGGCCCCGGTAGGCAGATCCATCACGGAAGCACACGCACCATTAGCAACGGTGCTGGTTCTTCCGTCTCCCCACTCCCATATTGGACTCTATGGGAATGGGAACTTACAAATCCGGTGCCTGACTTCCTGAGCCACTGGGACTTGTAATGTCCTGGTGGCACTGGGAAGTCAGGCGCCTTATTCTGTGTTACAAGGTTGGCGAAGCCCTCTGGTGGCACCGGCGGGTTACCACCAACCTCGTAATGAGGCGAACTAAACATGACATCTTTTGGACTGTTTTATTACAATTTCAAGGTCCAAAAGCAAATTGTGATATTGGGATTAAAAATGTATTTTCCTGACAAGTAGCTACATCGTAAGGCTCAATGAAGAAATCAAGTAGCCAGTGTCACTCTATAATACCCTCTGTTTATATGAGTCTGGCAGTTACTTTTTCAAGTCTAAGATGGCCGCCATTATTGCCGGCTGTACTATAGGTCCCGTAGTCGAGGCTTACACATATCACATGATCAGCCCAAAGTTTAAATGTCTAATGCTTTCGGGCCATGGCGTAGCAAGCATTGACTTCTTCCACCAGCAGCTAGGATAGGAAGATTCAAGCAGAAGCGGTCTGGGAATAATTAAGGTAACTTCCTTTGGGTAACCAGATTTAAAATGTAAAAAAATCGGGACAGGGCAACTAACATGAAAGTAGGATTAACTCTTGAAAGTGGCTGTCAAGGCTCAACACTTCAGTAGAGTTTGTAGGAGAAGGGGGTTTAAGTGTTACTGTAAAATAAACTCATATTGTAGTTAGTTTTTCACTAACGAACACTATCTTAAACTGTTAAATGCAGCATTTCTTCTGTGCAAGATTGTGCATTCCTGCCTGCCAGTTATGAAGACCTACTACCAAAAACTGGGACCACTGCAGTTTCCAATGGAAACATAATCTTGAGAACAGGGTACAGAGCACCAAATTCCGGGACAGTCCCGGCAAATCCGGGACAGTCCTGGCAAATTCGGGACATCTGGTCACCCTCAACGTCTTCCCTTCTGCAAAATGCACTATTGCTAGTTGTTATCTGGTGGGGGCTAGGCCAGGGCCCCCACCGGCATTCATACGCAGCTGCGCCCACGCATACAAGGAACCACGCGGACGCGTGTGGACTGCTCGGGTCCCCGGCTCCAACTGCCGGGTGACTGTCTTTATTATCAACTGCGCATGCACGAGCCTCGATCCTGCTCGCGCATGCGTGGTAAGAGCATATACACTACTCAACATCCCTCCTTTTTTTTTGATTCCTCTTTCTTCACAACATCTTGCGAACCGCTGGCCCTGGAATGGCGCCCCATTGTCCGAACATATCTCCAGGGGGAAACCATGGGTGGCAAACATCTTCTCCAGGGCAGGGATGGTGTGATCACTGGTCTTGGATTCAACCAGCTCCACCTCAGGATAGCGCGACCACTGGTCTATTACTGCCAAGAAGTATGTCCCCGGCCCGTGGACCCGAAATCTGCATGCAATGACCCCAAGGGCGCTCACTCCTTTCCATGGCCTGGATGGGCGGCCCTCGCTCCACTGGACTTGCCACTTGGCATGGAATGCATGCCCTAACAAACTCGTCTACCCTGCTCTCCAGATCCGGGAACCAAACTTTCAACCTGAGGCGTGCTTTCATTTTTGCCATTCCTTGGTGACCCTGGTGTGCGAGCTGCAGCACCTTTTCTACTAGTGCTCGTGGGATGACAATTTGGTCCCCTCTCAGCAGCAAGCCGTCCTCCGCAACTGACAGCTCGTGGCGAGCCCTCCAGAGGGCGCTGTTCGTGAGCATGTCGCGCCACTCCCCGCTGGCCACAGCCTCCTTGATCCTCAGGAACACCTCATCTGCGTTTGATTTCTCTGCGATTTACTGGCGCACCAGGGTGACAGGTAGCTCTGATTCCACCACCAGGTGCACCGCCTCCACACAGTCCGCTACCTCTGCCGAGTCTCTGGGCCTCCCAGATCCCGGATGCCAGGACAGATAGTCTGCTGGGTTGTGCGTGCCAGGACGATACAGCAACTTGACCCCGTACTCCATGAACGAGAGCATCCATCTCTTGATGCGAGGTGGTGGCTTGGACGACGCCCCGGACATGATCGGGATCAGGGGCTTGTGATCCATCACAACCACTACGGGCTTTCCCAGGATGTAAATACGGAAGTGCTTACAGCCCCACAAGATAGCCAAGGCTTCACACTCAATTTGTAAATATTGCTTCTCCGTCTCGGTGAGAGCCTTGCTGGCGTAAGCAATGGGCCGCATGGTCCCCTGTAGGTCGGCCTGCATGAGGACCGCCCCCAGCCCCACCAGGCTGGGGTCTACAACAATCTCCAATTCCCGGTCCAGATTGAAGTAGGCCATAGTCTCTTGCCCCGACAGGGCATTTTTGATGGCCGTGAATGCCCTCTGCTCCTTCCCGGTCCAGGACCAGGCCACATTATTTCTAGTCAGCGCCCGCAAGGGTTCCGATAGGGAGGCCAAGTCGCGAATAAATCGTCCACAATAATTGACTATCCCCAGGAAGCTCCTGATCTCCTCGGGTGACTCCGGCTGGGCGGCTTCCTGGATGTCCTTCACCTTCTCTGGGTCCGGAGAGATGCCCCGGCGCAGAACACGAACCTGAAGAACTCTATCCGGTCTTTCAAAAATTCGCACTTATTTCTGTGCAGGGTCAGTCCTAGGCCGCAGAGTCTTTCCAGGGTGCTCTTCAGGCGTTCAGGTGCTCAACTTCCGACCTTGCAAACACCAGAATGTCATCCGACATGTTGATTACCCCTTTGAGCCCCGACAGGGCACCCCTGATGGCGTTCTGGAAAACTTCCGCTGCCGACGAGACCCCGAAGCTGAGCCTCTTAAACTGGTATAGCCCCTCATGAGTCGTAAAGGTGGTAATGTAACTTGACTCGGGGTGGAGCTCCAGTTGGTGATAGCCAGACCTCAAGTCCAGTTTAGAAAAGACTCTCGCCCCTTGTAGCTCGCCGACAATGTCATCTAGGGTGGGCATGAGGTGACGTTCCCTTTTGATCGACGTGTATGGCAGCCTCATGTCCACGCAGATGCGGACTGCACCTTGCTGTTTGGGCTTTGGGGCAACCACGATTGGAGAAACCCAAGGGGTAGGGCCTTCCACTCTCTCAATAATGTCTAGGTCGACCATTGTCTGTAGTTCCTTCTCCACCTGTGCCCTCAGGCGGAACAGTATGCGGCGGTGCTTGAGTGCTGTTGGTCTCACCGATTCATCAATGTGGAGCCGTATGGGGTCGCCTTTTAGTTTTCCTATCCCTTGGAAGATCATGTCAAAACACTGCAAGAGGCTTTGTAGGTCTGAGTGATAGACAGCAAGCGTGAAGTGCACAAGGCTTAGTGCTTCAGAGGCCGCACACTTAGGAGGGAGTGCGGGCTCACGCTGGTTACGAAGAACCTTGCTTTTATCTTGCTCTGTCCATGGGATACTGGCACTACGAACACTCCTTGGATAGGAAGCGGCGTGTCCCCCACAAAGGCGTATATCCGCACCTTGGATTCTGTCAATTCGGAGGGCCTAGGAGTGCTTCATAATGTTCAGTCGCTAGCACACATACTGACGCCCCCGTATCTATGAGGACCGGGGTGGGAACTTCTCCGATGTCTACCAGGCATGTCGGTTGTCGACTTCCTCTGGACCCTGTGGCAATGCTTGAAATGAAAAAGATGTCTTCTTCCTCCTCTTCCTCCTCTGCACACACTCTGCACCCTCCAGGTATTGCTCCCACCAATCCTCGATGGTCCTCTCGAGGCTGCTACCGGGGTGGATGCCCTGCACACCCTTGCATAATGTCCTGGTGTGCCACACCGGCCGCAGACCCTCGACTTTGCTGGGCACTCACCCACGTGTGGCAGGTCATACCCGCCGTAGGGACACGACTGAGCATTTCCAGGTGCCGGAGGGCCATCCCTTCTCATTGGTGACCATCTCGCCCTTCCGGAAGCAGAGCGTCCAATGGCAAATGCCTCTTCGCCTTTTCCAGGGTGCGTGGCTGCATCCATCTTCGCCCCCCTAGCCTCTGCCAGTTCGTAAGCTCTCCCAGTGTCCAAAATCTGCTGCAGGGTCAAACCAGGTTCCCTCAACACTTGCCTCCTCAGTTTCCCGGAACTGCATCCTTGTAGCAGCTGATTGCGGACCATCTCCTCCTCATTCACCCACCTGCAGGAGCTGGCCAGGTGCCTCAGCCATGCACAGAACTGGTCCAGCGACTCCTCTTCTAGCTGCTTCTCAGCACACATGACAAATCTGTCAAAATCCACCGTCGCCATGGAGAGAAAATGGTCTCGAAGAGCCTGTTTCACCACGTCATACGTGACCACCGGGATGTTGAGAGAGTCGTATATTTTGTGGACTTCCGTCCCTGCAGAGTACACCATGATGGCAATTTTCTCTTCATCATCTACCTCCCCAGAGGCCCTGAAAAACATTTCAGTTTCTTGACCCAGAGGAGCCACTTCGGCCCCAATTTGGATGGTGGTCCCGTGGTATCAAATTCGGGCATAGGGGCCAAGGAGCTGTGCCTCCTGCATGGGACTGGGGCGAGGGCACCTCCTCTCCTCCTTCCTCACCCATGGCAGTGTTGGGGTAAAGTACTCACAGGTTGTTGGACTTTTCAGGAGAAGAGATGATTCAGTCCGCAGAGGAAAATTCTGGAACCCAACCCAGTGGGTCCAGGGATGGGAAAGTCTTTAGCACCCCCAACAGTGCTTCCCTTCTTCTATTGCAATGATGCCACAGCCCTGCAGCATGCTAGGGCCGTGGAAAGTTCCAAAAATTGATGAGAATATACCGGGGATCGCAGTCGGTGCACGAGCACCCTCCTGGGCTGCAACCGCTGCAATCTGCGTATGAAGAAAATGGCCACCGGCCCTGCACGCGAGTTTGTGCTGACACGGAGCAAGATGTTCCGTCTCCGACGCCTCCAGCGCGGAGATGTACTGCTCCGGAGTCGTCCTCGTCGCCAGTGTTATGTGGTGGGGGCTAGGCCAGGGCCCCCACCGGCATTCATACGCAGCCATGCCCACGCATACAAGGAACCACGCGGGACGCGTGTGGACTGCTCGGGTCCCCGGCTCCAACTGCCGGGTGACCGTCTTTATTATCAACTGCGCATGCGCGAGCCTCGATCCTGCTCGCGCATGCATGGTAACAGCGTATACACTACGCAACACTAGTCATGTCCCCATACTCCAACTCACGTGGAGACAGGTGCTGACTACTTTGGGCACACACCATATTTTGTGTATTTTTTCTGGGGGCCTCAAACATTCTAATTACTCTGACCTGTCCTCTTCCCACAGAGTATCTGACAATGCAGATCCCCGTCCACCCAGCATCTATTAGGGGGAGCAGCACACACGGTTTCAATGCTTCCACACACCAGAGCAACTTCACAAAGTCAGTCTACACGTGTCTCCGATGTCACGGCAGAATAAACATGTAAATATGTAATGGTGCAGGTCTTAATGCAGACGTGAGATGATCATGAGTTTTAAGGGAGTGGGATCCGGTGTCAGAACACTGTTTTTGGTCTAGTGGGAGACTGTAATGGACTCATTTCTTGGTTATTCACACAGGGGAAAACACGCAGATGGTGGAGACTGTTGTAAATATTGTACTGGAGCTCCGCTTGTGGAGTGTTAGACGACTACGTCATTTTTCTTGTTGGCACCTGCAGTTATGGTATAATAATTCTAAAATACAGTGCTGCAGACCAATCTTTCGAGTCATGCAATAATTAGGCATTTCATACATGGTTGCAGATATCTAGAGACAGTACACCACTGGCACATGAGCCAGCATGGAGAATTGAAATTCTACCTGCAACAGTAACCGATTGTGATGAAACAGCCCCCCTGAATAATGTTCCACACTATCAGGAACAGAAACATGTTGGGGCAAACAACGGTGTGTAGGCGACAATACACAGTACTCTTTCTCCTTCAAAATTATTTTTTTCTTTACTTGTGTTGGTGTTTGATCAGTTGTTTCTCTACATTATATCACTGGTGGTATGGTGGTGTTGTTTTGTTGCCACAAAGAACTCTATGTGAATTTGTAGAGGTGGCTGTACTGCTTCAGGAGCAATATAATGGTGAAAAAACTCCTGCTTTTATTGCAAAAAAATAATGTTGAAAATAATAGATATAAATAATTGTGGTCTTTTTAGAATAATCTTGTTTTATAACGTATGATTTCAAATACAGATGGTATTATGTACCTCAACTCACTTCTGGTGCACTATTAATACAAACTTGTGCCTGTATTTAGCCAGGACCACCCCACCCCTCTTATGTGGATAGAGATTTAAGGAACTGGGAGAAGCCAGTTACAAGTCAGTAAACCTGGTTCAGACTGTTATCTCATTTGACGAAACAAATACAATTCTGGAGGAAAACATGTTATGACTGGCCACTGCCTCCAAAGGGTTGGTGGTGATTGGAAAGAACCATCTTAATGCTGGATGTGCCTAAACTAGGTTTTAAACTTTAGTGCTCCTATAACATTAATTTGGTTGGGCAAGAATGGCAAAGTGTATTAACACTTGCAATAGACCATTCTGTAACTTGTGGGTGCTTTATAAAATGGTTAAAGAAACACTCTCACCTTTTCTCCCCAGAAGATTCTGGTGGAATGTTGGCTTGGTGGGTTAATGTGCACTCTCCATTGAAGTATGTGAAACCTGCAGGTACAGGTCTACAGCATGTTCTTAACCCACTGTGCTATTCCAAGGGTTTACTGGCTTTCAAAGCATAAAACATTTCTAATAGGAATGTTGTTACAGCTGCTTTTAAAATTAATAACATTTTCACAGATTAAATGATCCGGCAAAATGGTCAAGTGGGTTAATGCTCATCTTGACAGAATACTAACAGCGTGCCAGTCAATAGATCCAATTTGCACAGAACCAGCTTTGCTTTTAATCTTTTCTAGGTCCAAAAATGTATGGTATATAATTTAGTGAAATGACATTTCAGCCGTACCTAATTATTTATTTTAATAATGCATACTGCTAATTAAAATAAAGAATATCGGTACACTAAAAAAAAATAGATGTAAGTATGATTTTTTTCTTTTCTCTTAAATCTTGTTGAATACTAGAACACTCCAGAATTGTAAATGACTTCCTAACAGGGGAGAGAGGGATGTGGGAGTGATGGGGGAATTTTGTTTAATGTTATTCATCTGATTGTATTGTGCTTGTCTGAGAATGTTAAACAAAAATGAATAATAATATGCTTTTAAAAACAAATGACCGTTTCAAAATCTATAAGCCCGGGTTTTGCTTTAAACAAAGGTGTCAGCGCTAGAGGTGTTGTCCAACACATCTGGAGAACCGGCGTTTGCAGACCCCTGCTCTCCACCTTCCCAGCTATTGCCGATTCACCTGGAAGTACTGGAAATGAATTAAAACTAATATGCCACATGCATGGACCAGACTGGCCCTAATTGCTTTACTTCCACAATTCGCAAGATCTGCTTCAAATTGTCTCTTCCATCTGACCCCCGCTGGCCCCCAAATTCACTAAAAATGCCTTGAAGCGGCCGAGAGGCGGCCATTGTGCCATATATTGTATGCAATAGATAAACAGATATCGAGCTCTCCAGGATGCAGGGGATAATGAGTGCCATTATATTGGGCAACAATAACAGCTACTGTTACAGTGCTTAGAAGAGGGAGGACTCCGGCATACAGTGCTATATTGAAATCTTGATATGATATATAAACAGGTGGATTGTGGTCTCTGCAGGGTGGCTGTCTGTGTAGTCTGCACATGGTGGTCGGTGGATGGCGGTATCGCAGGGCTCCTGAAATCTTTGATGGTTCCTGTGGGTGAACAGCGGCAGGAATGGCATCTGTGCAAGCTTTGCGCACACTGCGTGGGTGGGCGGCACATCAAAAGGCGCATGAAATGCATAACTAAAGCTAACCTCCTCTGCACCCCACTCTAACCCCAGGCGGCCGCCATGCAGGCTGCTGGGGAAAGAAGCTGTTGTTTCCAGAATGTGCTGCACGATTCCTGAAGGGCTTGCGTTTAAAATGCAAATCATATCAACAGTGGCCATCATGGAGAGACAGGCGTGACTTTCGAATCTCCCTGAAGCGAGCCTGATATGTGACTGAATCTGCTCCAGCTGGCCTTGTGACATTCCTACTGGCCTTCCAAAAGCACAGGCCTACAAAGGAACCTTTCACCTCCTGATGTCTTCTTAGACTGGTGTCAGGCCTCATGTACCCCTGACTCGTCTCACGCTCCCTGTCCTTCCATGGACAAGATTGCTGGGTAAAACTGGGTGAGCGTGTTTGTGTAGTTGTAGGAGTATGTACATGCAAGAGTTTGGCAGCACATAGGTGCATGCATGTAGGTGGCTGGTGCTTTTGCACGGGTGCCAGGGTGTGTGTCCTGTGTGTGCGCGTGAGCGCGTGAGAGACATTGAGTACACGCGGGAGTGACAGCAGACATGCCAACATTCTGGTGCCCCTTTGAGGGAGGTTTCACCACAGCAATCGGGAGAGTGCATTTTTTCCATAGGATTGCATTGGGGATATAGTTATTTTAAGCGGGAGACAGTAAAAAAATAGCACTCGTTTTTTATTTGTTTTTATTGGCATTTGCAAGTTTAATATCAAACCAGTAATAACACATTCAAAAGAACAAAAAAATCCCATCCCCTCCTCTTCCCTCCTCCCTGTGACTTGCCCGTTCATCATGTTTCCTCAATGTGATAAAGTCGAAATGACTGAGGAACGTCCCATCCTCTACAGTATGTCCAGTATTTTCAAGTTCTGAGGACACCATGGTATCATAAAATCGCCTCTCAGGTATTCAATTATCAGCCCCCAATCCGTTCTAAAATTATTGGGCCATCCTTGCAATCTATATATAACCCACTCCATAATCAAAATTCCCCACACTTTATGCAGCCATTCTATAATCGAAGGTGGTGATTTCTGCTTCCCTTTTTTTGCTATTACTAGCCAAGCTGCTATTACCAGTAATATAAATGCTTTATGTTGTGTTTTCAATGGATACTGTTTTTCCGGATCACACAGGCCACACATCCATTCCCTTGGTGCATAGCGTGTAGAGCCTGGCAGCATCCACTGTACCTGGTTTACTATTTCATTCCAAAATACCTTCAGCTCGGGACAGTCCCACCAAATGTGCCTCTAATCTCGCCACCCTCACCTAATCTCCAGCATTCTTGTGCCGTATTGGGAAACATATTCTGCAGCATTTGCGGAGTGTACTGCCATTGCACCATTATTCTGTACCAAGCTTCCCTTAACTGATAGACCTCGTCAACTTTGGTATATTAATCTAGAGATTCCCCCAAAGCGATTTGAGAACCTTCTCCCCCAGGGTTCTTTCCCGTCTCTGAACATAAGACTCTTATTACTGGCTGCAAATTGACTAAAATAGAGTAGAGTTTAGCCACCAATTGTTTATCTCCTTTATGGGTGGTGATAAAAAGTTCGAATGACCTTAAGACCCTCTGATAGGCTTTTTTGAGTTTGGGTTGCTTCAACCAGTGGCGTAACTGGTAATATTCCATCCTCTCCTTTTTCATTAACCCTATACACTGTTTACAATCTTCAAAAAATCTTACTTCCCCTTCTATTATCATGTCGCCCACTTTGCTGCATTTCTTTTCTTTCCATTTCTTAAACGAATCCTGTACCATCCCTTGGGAAAACTGAGGGTCGTTAAATAGCAGGGTAAACAGGAAAGGGCGCGCAGAAAGATACCCTTGCCTGAATAACTGATCCCATACTTCACATGTTGCTGATAGCACACTGCTCTGATTGGCACTTTGGGGTCTATCCTGTTTGTCCAGCCATAGCAATCCCTGCAAGCGAATCCCTGTTACCGCCTTATCCATTTTTACCCAAGATTTCATAATTTCTCCTGGCAACCATTCCTTTATCACCCACAGTTGTGCCACTTTATAATATTTAAAAATATTAGGGAGTCCTAATCCTCCTTTCTGTTTGGATCCATCATTGTTTCCAGGTCTCCCCGCGGACATTTATTTTGTCAAACAAAACGTGATATTAACCTATTGATGGTCTTAAAATATAATCATGGTAGCCATACCGGGAGCACCTGTAAATAATATAGAAGTCTGGGTAACGTAACCATCTTTACTGTAGCTATTGTAGCGCAGTAGTCTATTGGATTTTAGTTTCCTCTACTAAGTGTGCCAAGTTCCTGGTGACAGCCCCTGTTTGTCTTCCTTGAATAAAGCTGGATTGATCCATAGCAATTAAGTCTGGAAGAATAGGGGTGACCCTGGTTGCCAAAATGACAGTATACATCTTTGTATCTAGATTTAAAAGGGCAATGGGCCGATATGACCCACACGCAGTTGGATCATTGTTTGGTTTCAAAAATACAACCACTTTCGCCCCAGCCATGGTGGGGGTCATCTGCCCTTTCCTCCTGACAGAATTATGAAGATGTTCAAGTTTAGGACTTGCAAAATTTCTTCTAAATACCCATCGTAAATCCATCTGGGCCCGGGGCTTTATTTGTGGGTAATCTTTTGATTGTGGCCTCCATTTCCTCCACTGTAATGGCTTCCTCGAGTCTATGGGCCTCATTACGACCCAGGCGGTAAGTTACCGCCTGGGCCGTGACTTTACCACCATGGCGTAAACTATGTTTACGCCATGGTGGTTGGCGGACTTACCGCCCCGTTCCGAGGTTGGCAGGGGCGGTAAGTCCCCAATCCCCATTTACCCTTCCCCATTCCCATTTTTGCCCCATAGGGCATAATGGGAGTGGGGAAGGCGTTAATTACGCCACCGTAAATTACGGTGGCGTAATTAACTCCATGGTCCCTTAGCGCCATGGATTTTAACACCTGCTAAAAGCAGGTGTTAAAAGCGCCATGGCGCTAAGGGACCTCGTACTCAGGCGGTAAGGGTCGGCGCTGTTAACGCTGCCGTAAACCCCTTACCGCCTGGGTCGTAATGAGGCCCTATCCCTTTCCTGTACCATTATTTTCTGCAATGAGAGGCCCCTGAAATAATGGTCCACTGCCCTGGGGCCCGGATCATGAGGTCTATATAGAGCCCCATGAAACTATTTGAACACATGCAGTATGGATTCTGAATCCAGCGGTAATGTACCATCCGGTTGTTTGATACCCTTAATTATGCGTTTGGCTGAGGTCATGCTAATCTGTCTGGCCAACAACCTATCGACCTTATTAGCACTTATGTAGTATCACTGTCTAATATACAACATGGCCCTCTCCGCTTGTTGCGTATGCAGCAATTCCAGCTTTGTTTTTTATCTTTTCATTTTCCTAGAGACCTCTTTATCCTTGCCCTCTGCCAATTCTCTATGCGCCTCCTTTAATTGGGTCTCTAGTTCCTTCACCAATGTCGCCCTCTTTTTTCTTGCACTTGGAGCACTATAATTTCCCCTCTGATGACCCCTTTGAATGCTTCCCATATGGCTTCTGCTGTCATTCCCTCACTTTCATTATGCGAAAAATATATATTTTTTTATTTTTTATTGTTGCATATGGTTGTCATTAACCTTCTACAACTGTTTCATCGTATATCCAAGTCTTTCATGGCATCAAACTGACATACATTATTTAAAACAAAATAAAATATATATGCATTCCAATCCAAAAATAAAAAATACTTTCCCCCCAAAACAGGAAAGAACAATACCCTAACAGCACACAATCTCCCTTTACTGTTGGTCAGGTAAACACTTGCAATGATCTTGAGCTGAATTCAAAATCATTTTTCCCAAAAAATTCAACAGTCCAACATAATAGTAATTGATTTAAAACATGTCCCTGATTCACAGGCTAGGACTCAATTTTACAGCTCTCCAACGTTTGTATCACTGCGATTGTCATTTTGTGTGATTGCCCATCAATTAGTCTTTCCCACCAGATTCGTGTGAGTAGTATGATGCGGATTGTGCAAATTTACTAAAGAAATGTCTGGCTTCTGCTGTGCCTTCACAGAACAACAATAAATGTTTGGTAGATTGCTGTTCTGGGTTTTCACAGGTCTTGCACAGCTTTGCTGCCTGATCACCCATTCCTCTATTTGCCAAGACTTCTCCTGTTTTGGTGACATTCAACCTTAGCCTTAGGAATTTGCTCCTAATTCTCCAGTCAGGGAATCTTACTAAGTATTTATTCAAGATACCCAGTTTCCGATCTGTAATTTGGAGAGGATTCGGGCTTGTGCCTGGTCTTATTTTCTCAATAGTATGGATCCAGTCCATTTCATCCCATTTCTTTTTCGTTTTCGTTGGGTCTTCTAGTAAAACTTTAGCATCAATGTCAGCATTCAACAATGACTTTTCCACTAGCAGCTTTATTAAATATGAATCTATCTTGTTACCTATCAATGCACTTGAGACTGAATTGAATACTATTTCCCAGGGGCATATCCATGCCTATAGCCGTCTGTGTTGTCTAATCCATTTCTATTCAACAATCATTGGCGCATGATTTGAAAAGGATATTACCCCTAAATCCACCTCATCCACCTCCCTCAGCAGGGATGTCGCTACCCACACAATCTATTCTAGAGAATTATTGATATACATGGGAGAAGCAAGCATAGCCACTCTCATTTCCCTTTTTTGATCGTCAAACATCTACAAGGGATAAATAAGAGAATTTCTCCTTCAGGGCTTTCAAGGGGGGTACACCCACTATATCTGTTGATCGAGCTTCTATCTAAATGTAGGTTCCAAGCCATATCAAAATCACCCCGTAAGCACTATTTTCCCCACCACAAATCTCTCTAGTCTTGATAGCGTTGCCCTTAAGAATGGGTCCTGTCCCGAATTGAGTGCGTAGATCGTACCTACGGTCATCCTGGCATGTCCCTGATGGACCAACAGGAACAAATATCTGCCTTGCTTGTTGACCTCTAATCGCTCAACTTTTATTTGAAGAGCTTCTTTAAAGCCTATCAACACCCCAGCCGTCTTCCCTGGTGCATTAGCCTGATATCTGGTGTATATTGTTGAAAGTGAAGTATAGCCCTATCCACTTTTTTATGTGGGTCTACTGCAACAGCTTGGAGCAGTCTAATTTGTGCCTCAACTTTATTGTGTTTCACCAGAGAGTTCATTCCCCTTACGTCATGCAAATAAATAGTTATACCCATTTCCTGCCACTAAAGAAAAATGACCTTTCACTAACCTCCGTATCCACTAATATGTCTACCTATTTTCCAAATTACCAGTCAAGTCTTTCCACCCAACCACATCCCACCTCTCTGCACCATCCCTCTTAACACCCTCCTTACTACAACAAACCAAAACCGAACCCGCTGGGAAGTGGTGAGGCTAAGTGGTCCTGCTGTGATAGTGGTTCTTGCTGCATACCCCTTCAGTGTTGTTTTCTTGGAGGCATGTTCTTTCGAGGCTGACCCTGCTGCAATCCTACAAAGACTCATTCTCCCCACGGAGCACGGCGCAGAGAAGTGGTGAGGCTAAAGGGTCCTGCTGTGGTAGTGGATCCTGCTGCATACCTCTTCAGTGTTGTTTTCTTGGAGGCGTCCAGTGAGGATTCGCTAATCAAAACTGCTGTTATTGGAAGGGAGGGTGAGATGGTACCCGATGGCACAGGGCAGCGTAGTACCGAGCTACGGTACAAATTTGGCTCATGGGCACCGTCAACACCCGCTGAGGCCAACAACTCTGCGTCAGCCCTGAAAGGCTGCCCGCAGAGTGTTGTTGCATTCAACAGTTTGTTGCTCGATCAATTGTACACGGCTGTCAAACACCAAACAAACATTAAGGACAAAGTAAATAAAAGTAAACTGAGTGCCTACAAACCTGTAAGAGACAATGGAATCAATTACACTGTTATGACTTCCCCATTGCAGTCGTGCGGAAGAGAAGGGTGTCCCACGTTACTGCTGATTCGAACACGGCAGAAACAGCTAATCTCGAGGCAGACCTCGTAAAGGAAATGTTAATAACAGTCCCCTGCCTAGGAATGAAAACTATCGAACAGGTGGTGAGAGCACTGGTCACTCCCGGTCTGAGTGACTCCGAGCATGGTGCAATTCCTCCACTACTGCTAACCCCCATGGCCAATTCTCCCATACACTGCCTAGACCCTGAAAATAAAGCCAATCCTGTTGTGAACAACAGTCCAGAGAGGCCCTTGGAGCCATCGGAACAGGGGGAGATGCTGGAGGTGCCAGAGGTGCTAGAGGAGCCTAAGGTGTTAGAAGACTACAGTAACACAAATTCCTCCTCACCCCCCATTTGACGACCCCTGCAATAGGTGACAAAAAGGAGGATGCTGTGCCCCTCCGTGGTGACTTGGTGGGCATTCCTGATCTGAAGGAGCCTTTGCCTGTTCAGTCCTGTGCACCAACCATTCCTGCGATGGGCCCCTCAAACACCTTTTGTGTTAGGGCTTTAATTCATCCACAAAACTGGCTGTTTTACCCTCACACAGAGGCTGGACAACAATAGTCGGAACGCAATAGAGAAGTGCTGGACGTGTCACTGGCAAGCAACTCTAGTCCCACCTTGTTTAATCGACTGGAAGCCTCGCTTGATTGCCTTAACGCGAAGTGTGGCGACATGGCGATCTCACTGGTGAGTATTTAAAACGCTGTTACTCAGTCGGCAGTCTGGGGAGATAATCTGGCAAAAGCCATTTGTTTCCTAGCTACAGCACAGGACAATCTACTAAGCCTGATATCTGAAACTCAAAGTCAGCCAGTGAGTGTTCACACAGCAAATACCAGACCGACTGTAGGACTGGAAGGGGTGTGCAGTTCACTCTGTGTCGTCCAGGAAAAAGAGCAGATCGAATCTCCATCTTGGTACTCAAAAACAAATAAACCTGTTACCAAACAGGTACTTATGTATGAGGACCTCTCGAGAGGGAAGAAGAAAAAAAAAAGCAACTGAAGGAAGGACTAGCACGTTCAGGCAATTACATTAATTCACTCCTGAACACAGGAACAACCTCAGTTCCCAACTCAGCTCCTCCTAAAACTCGTCCTTGTCTGATCAACTGTGCTACACTTCCGGACACACAAATCGTCCCCACTAAAGAAGAAATAAAGAGGAATAGCCAAGGTAGCATAAAATCCAGAGAAAAGGGCACACAAGGTGGCTCTAAAAGGATCTCTCAGTGCCCCAAGAATGTAAAGGGAAATAAAAATAAAAGGAAAGGTAAGGTAAAGGCCAAAACAGTCTAGAAAATGGCAATGACTAATTTAACCTGAATGAGCTATTCCAAGTAGAGGGCACTTTGTCTATGAATTCAGAGACAGCCAAACATACAGCAGTACAGACAGACTTAGCCGTCTGTCCTCACTTGCCCTTCGTTGCAAGTTTGGTGCTAAAAGAGGCCAGTGTTATAATATGTACACACTGACCTTACGTCAGTGTGGAATGTTTGGAGTTGAACACTCTCACACAGAGTGTTCAACTCATTCCCATCATAGCAGCCCACCCACCGGGGGCCTTTCATTAAAGCTTATACAAAGCTTACTTGGGTCGTCTCCTAATTACTTCAAATGGCGACGAGGAACGGAAATAAGGCCCCCGAAGCGGTTCGCGTTCCCTGCTCCTGCCTGCGACACTCATCCTGTACCAGTCGCTCCCACAGCATCCTGCGCCGCACCTTTTGTCCTGCCCTCCCCACCCGGCTGCCAGACGAGACACAAGAGAGGCCTTGCTGACTCTCCCCACGGCCTCCGGTGTTCTGCCAGTGAAGGGCGCCGCTCCTCCCTGCTGGGAGTTCAGAGCGGCGCACATTCCCATAAAATCCGGCCTCAACGGTGCTCCACGCAGCAGAAGAGCTGTCCAGCCATCAGGTCAGAGGTGGGGGGAGGACATAACTAAGATTTCTGAACTGTCACGCAAACGCACGCGTTTTTATACAAACGCACGCATTTTTTTGTTGTTTGTTTGAGCTTTTGAGCTTTAATTGGATACACCTCATTTGCCATTGAAACTGACACCGCTGCCCTGATTAGAATGTTGTCTCTCTTTCAAAAGCTGCCACTTTGTTGCCCTGCAGTGCGCACGCAGCAAGAAGGAATTTCAGGAACTTTCACTCTGCTTCAAGCCTTCATTGCTGCCATTGTGATCCAATTTCAGAACCCGATCTGGACATTCCATTAAAGACTATCCAGGTCCAGCTATCCTACATGTCAGCCTATTGTGAGGTCACAGTCCATGACGAGACCCACTCATTGTATTGATACCTAGAGACTTTGCAGCACAGAATAGTCCCACAAGATTCCATAGGCATCTCATCTCCACCCATAGCTGTGCACAACGTGCCGTGCCCCACCTAGGCAGGTTCCCACTGAAGCGGACCACGGCATGCGTCCAGAGGGCTAGCGTGTAGGACACACACTCAGCCACTGATCCATCGCCTGCAAGCTGGAACTATCCCTCGCAGCCCCATTTGATCTCATAGGGCGTCTTCTTCGTGCACCGCCATGCAGAGTGTTCCTCCACCAACCAGGTTTCTTCCGTGTCCTGGCACTCCCACATGTCCCTGGGAACAGTGGATAGATGGCTTTCAGGTTTACCTGAGGGCCATTGGTGGTAACAAATTCAGCGATGACCTCAAAGAGGCGACTCTACTTAACTGTACTGGGGCAGAGGACCTCAGGATATTAAGGGCGCTTCCTGAGCCGGATGATGCAGGGGGTGTCGCCAATGGCAACCGCAAATATGAAAACGCACTGGCTAAGCTATCCAAACATTTCGGCAACAAGACAAATGTCGTCATGGAGAGGTACAGATTTTTCTCCAGAAAACAATTGAAAGGTGAAACTGTTGATGCCTTCCTTGCGTCTCTCAGGACGCTCATGTCGACTTGCAACTTCACTGGTGTCGGAAATGAATACCTCAGAGACCAGCTGGTGCTGAATGTCGCAAATCCACGAATTCAACAGAGACCGTGGCAATCCAAGAACCCATCCTTGGAGGAGGCCACCGAGATCGCCAGGAGCATTGAGTTGGGTGACCGTTGCTTGAAGGAGAGATTCGACCAGGCAGGGACCTCTGAAGTGAGATCCATCGAAGCTAATATAAGCGAACCTGCAATAGCCCTCGTAAGGAAGACATCATCGCATGCCTTGAGGCCCTATCCACCTAGAGGGAGGAACTCGCTACGCTTCAATCAACCTTCTCAACGATGCCAAAAATGTGGTTGGCAGAAACACAGCGATGTTGACAGAGAGTGCCCTGCAGCAGCTGTCGAGTGCTATAGATGCAATCAGATTGGACATTTCGCCAAAGTGTGCAAAAATACAAGAGGAAGGTCGAGTGGCTTTAGGAGGCCATTTGCCAGGCCAATGAGAGGCACTGTGCGAGCTGTCGAAAATAATCAAGAACACGATGAGATGTTAACTGTTAACATAAGGAGCCCGCCCATACAAATACTGACCGTTACCTCTTTACAACAATCTAAGGGCCCTTGGATCTACATGCAGATCAACGGAGTGTCACTGTCTGTGATGGTGGTCACAGGATCCCCATACACAATGGTTGGTGTAGAAACCTTTCTGTCTGAGCTATCTGGTAAAATGAGTGATTTAAAGAACACCACAGTACGAGCTACAGCGTACAGGAAGAGTCCCATTGACATTATTGGCTATACATGGGTACAACTCAAGTTCCGCGACAGAACAACCTACTGCAAACTTTTCATAGCAAATAAAGGTTCATCCATAGTAGGCTGGGAAGAGCAAGCCACTCTTTGTGTGAGAATACATCCCGGCGAGGAGAACCCCATAATGGCTGTTCTGAGCGACGTGAAAAACATCAAAGATACCCTGGCAATACAGTTTCCCAAAGTGTTCTCTAAAAAAATTGGACTCCTTGAGGGGTTTCAGCATAAGATCATTCTCAAGAAAGGGGCCATTCCTATAGCCCACAGAGTCCGTGGAGTCCCCATAGGAACAAAAGAAGCACTCAAGAAAGAACTAATGCGCTTATGTGAGCAGGACCTTATACAACCCATTGAGAGCTCAGAATGGCTTGCTCCCATAGTGCTTGTGAAGAAACCGGATAACTCCATAAGAATGTGCATTGACCTGAGAGACTTAAACAAAAACATATGGATTGACATGCACCCACTCCCAAACATATCTGAGCTGTTAACGACCATGAAGCCAGCGAAGTACTTCAGTACCCTAGATCTTTCATCTGCATATCACCAAATAGACCTGGAAGAGGGTTCCAGAAGCCTCACCTCATTTGTAACTCCTCTAGGAGCATTCAGATTTAAGAGGATGCCTTTTGGTCTCGCATCTGCCGCTGCTGTGTTCCAAAGACTAATGTCACACCTGTTTGGGAGGAGTACATTGTTTCCAAGACGATATCCTCATATCGGCTGTATCAGAACAAGAACACGATGCAATACTTACCAGCGTATTAAGAGTGATTGAGAAAAGTGGCCTCACCTTAAAATTAGAAAAATGCAACATGAGATGCAACAAAGTGTCCTACCTTGGCCACTCCATAGACTCCAATGGCATCAGTCCCAAGAAATAACTAATAGATAACATCCTAAGCATTGCTGAACCGATAAACAAAGACCAATTGAGAAGCTTTCTTGGAATGACCGAGTACTATTGAAAATTTGTAGGTAACTATGCCGACAAGACCAAGAACATGAGGAGTATCATGAAGAAGATGAACAAGTTCGACTGGTCCGAAAAATGCAAAACAGAATTGAGGAAATAAAACACAACATCAATCAAGCACCCGCCTTAGGTATGTTTGACTGCAAGGCAAAAACAATCATATCGGTGGATGCTAGTAAGATCGGTCTAGGTGGGGTCCTGGAGCAAATCCATAGCAAGGGCAAAGTAACGATTGCCTTTGCATCCAGGGTACTAAAAGGAGCAGAATTAAATTATTCCACGATTGAGAGAGAGGCACTGGGAGTAAGATGGATCCTGCAGCATTTTTGGAATCTAATTTGGGGTTTACCCATTACACTCAGAACAGACCACAAACCACTTGTACACATTCTTCAGTCAAAGACACCGCATCTCATATTCCCGAGAATAAGACGGTGGATCCTCGATATTATGCAATACAACATCAACATATGTTACACTCCAGGGACACAAAATTGAGTGGCTGACTGCTTCTCCAGGCTATCGACCAATCAGGACATTGAACATGAAGATCCAGACCAAGACATAATAGCAATCATAAATCCAGCCATTCCCATCGATGAGTGGAAAAGCAAAACAAACAGTGATCCTGAGCAAAGAGAAATTAGGAAAGCAATAGCCGACGATTGGACAACGCCATCCCAAAGTCTTACAGACTTCATTTCCATCAGGCAAGAAATATACATGGACAAAGAACACATCTACAGAGGTGACAGATTAATCCCATCGATACAGCTCAGAAAAAAGTTGCTGGATCTGGCACATGAAGGGCACCTTGGGAGAAGTCTAACCAAGAACCGATTAAGGTGCAACTATTGGTGGCCGAACATGTGGAGGGAAGCGGAGGAGTTAGTCAAAAACTGCTCCGCCTGTTCCTCAAGCGACAAGCCCAAAACCACAAGGAAAACACCATCACAGCCAATTGAAAGACCAAAGAATGTATGGTCTAAAGTGGCCATAGACATCATGGGGCCATTTGAAAATCTAGAAGCGGTCAAAATCTATATTATAGTCTTAGTAGACTATACATCTAAATGGACAGAGTGGGGTGTAGCAGAGACAAATGTAACCACAAAGAAAATCACTGAATTCCTAACGGACATATTCAATAGGGAAGGTGATCCCAAAGAACTAGTCTCAGACAATGGGTCACAGTTCCTGTCACTAGAATTCCTGGAGTTCCTCAAAGACATAGCTATCCATCACATCACCACCTCCTTGTACCATCCAATCCTCAATCGCCTCGTAGAGAGAATGAACAGGCTAGTGAAAAGTGTGATTCAATTAGCCATCGTCAACACACTTCGGTGGAAGGAGACACTCAAGGAGGACTTATGTGCATACAGGACAACTCCACACTCCACCACCAGTGTTGAACCATTCACAATGATGAGAGGCAGAGTTTCCTGCAATCGACTGAGACCAGCCTGGATCTTTATGGAAAATGGAGAGGTGAGATTGGACATGGATCACATTCAGGAACGTGTAAGAGAGAAACAGAGCAAATACAAAACATACTATGACTCAAAAAACAAAGTAAGAGAGATGGTAATTCAAGAAGGAGATTTGGTATGTGTTAAAGAACCCAAGAAGATCCTCAAGGGAGAATCCCGCTTTAGATCCCCGCAAAGGGTAGTGAGATGCTTTGGCAAATCTGTACTGTTGGAGGATGGAAAGAAGTGGTCCGGCGATGACCTAGTGAAAATAGAGAGAGACCACAAAAAGCCCAGTACAAGTAAGGACATACTAACAAGAGAGGTTATCCAGCCAGAAGACACACATCAACAAGAATGTGATGAGTACAGTGATGTGACCTCTGAACCTACAGTCAGCCTCTCTAAGAGGAACCAGAGAATCATCCGAAATTATAACGATGACTACGTTTATTACTGATGCACGAAGAACTGCAGTCTACTGCCAAGAGGAAACCTCCGATGAGGAAATCTTACAGTTATATTTCCGATGAGAAAGTGTTACAGTTATATTTCATTGTCCTCCTTTCCCTCCCCCCCTTCCTTCCTTCCCTTTCTTTCTTCCTTGTAAGAGAGATGTTATAATATGTACACACTGACCTTACGTCAGTGTGGAATGTTTTGGAGTTGAACGCTCTCACACAGAGTGGTCAACTCATTCCCATCATAGCAGCCCACCCACCGGGGGCCTTTCATTAAAGCTTATACAAAGCTTACTTGGGTCATCTCCTAATTACTTCAGCCAGTCAACCAGTTAATTGGACAACGATGGCCCTTCAGATAAAAAGTGTCTTCAGACGTGAAAGGTGTGCATATATCAACAGGAGTCGGGTACTTGAACACATTCATGCATTACTTAAGTTGGGTTATGACTGTACAGCGGTAGAACTTTCGTATCATCATGACGACAGGGCATACAGGAAAGTACGACTCTTAACACAAAATGGAGAACAGCACAACCGATCTCCCGTGATGGTTTCTAATCCTACCAGCCAACACATTAACCAGCAAAGTAATGCCAACGATGATGAAGGTCACTGGTCTTGGCTAGCCAATCTGGTAAATCGACATGGCAGGTCAGACTCCGAGCCCAAAGGTGGTGTGTCACTCATATTTACTCAGCTGGAACACACGTGACTCCACACCAATATTGAAACATTTCAAATTATTGCTCTACGTGAGACATGGCTGATCTCGCAATTGGTGATAGATGGTTGGAACATTATCTCTTCACTGGCCTCACAGGGCCCGCAAGGAACACCAAAAGGCGGTATGGTGCTGGGTGTAAGGTAGAACTTGGGAATCAAACTGATCCTGCCTACACATCACAACATTCTTGTTGGTAGAGTCTCACTCCATGACTGCCTGCCTGGTATTGCTTATAGGTTTATGTATTTGATCAACCTCTATGATACCCCTATAGCGCCTGTCACAAAGAGGTCTTAAAATACATAATGACACTTCTAACCATGAGGATATGTGGTGATTTCAATGCCAAAATACTGAGTCAACCTGATGACATCACAAGAAACCAAATAGCTGGCTTAACCTCCTGTTGTAAAAGAGGAATGGATTGAGCAAATGCACTATATCCTCTCAAATTTGCAATGATAAAAGGCAGTACTGCCTCAGACTACCCCTGCCCTACACAAGGGGGGGGCACTAGCAGTATTATTATGTGTTTGCCTTGAAACCTGATCAGGCTGTGTTGGATATGTGTATAGGGAACTGTGCTGAGAGTGACCACTTTCCCCTCTTTATCAAACTGAAGCAATGCCTGACCATGGATGATCGAGTAGAACTACCTCCCTTAATAGGGTTTCATGTCATACCATTCAGAAAGCTGCCATCAAAGCCCAGCTCACACTGGGAACATTCTATGCAGTCTGGGGAGATATAAGATCTACTGACCTGAGCACCCCGGCAATCAGTCCCACTTTGGGGCCTACATGGCACAAGTTAAAGCCTGCTCAGTGGGCCGACAATCAACCTGCAACAGACTAGGAAAAGTCTACTCGGTGGCCCATGCACATAACTATGATCCGGAAATTCAGCAGAGAAAGAAACTGTTGCGCCAGAAGCTTCGTGCAATCACCCATTGTGAGATGGATGCCCAAACACACACTGGGACAGTGAAGGAGGAATAAAAACACTATGGGAACACCATATAATTGAAAGGGAGCGCGATAAATGGTGCACCTTGGTGTGGTCATGCGAAACAAATTACCCTGTGTTATTCTGGAAAACGGTAAATGGGAAATGGGCTCAACATCGAGATCTGAATGGAGTACCTAGTGAGGTCTGGGTAGCCTTTCTTACACAACACTTCAAGGGCAACACTCTATATGGAATGCCGCCAAATATGATCAGTGCAGTTTGGCATTACACTAACGGCACCCCTGAAAGAATCATCAGATCCTCTAAAAACTTGCGAGCACCCGGCTCGGACTGAGCTTGTAGCTCTCTTCTGAAGAAGGTCCCAGGCAGGTGGGCAGAAACTCTACATTTGCTGTTCACATGGATTGAAAGGACTCCGATCATTTCGGTTTCCTGGTGAGACAGTACCATCGTGCCAATCCACAAAAAGGGGAGTCCTGAAGACCCCCAAAATGATCAGTTGCTAGCAATGCTGGACATCCCAGTGAAAATCTTTGCTCACATCATTCTAGACAAGCTGGAGGACTGGACGCTGAACAAGAACATCATACCATTCAACCAGGCAGGGTTCCCGGAAGGGCTGTGATACCACCATAAACAGCTTGGCCCTGGTCACGGTCATACAACAATCTTGGTCCATTCATAATACGCTGGTGCACGCCGCATTCATTGATTTCAGTGCGGCGTTCGATACAGTGGACAGACCTAGACTGTGGGCCAAGTTGACAGCCTGGGATATCCCACCAGGGTTATTCAAAATGATCATCCTTCTGCATGACCACACACGAGTTAAGGGCCGGCTTGATCAGACGGGTAGGACAACAGGTTGGGTGGATACAAATAAGGGGCTAAAACAAGGATGCCGCCTTGCCCCAATGTTATTCAACCTTCATCTCTCGGACCTTGGTGCAGAACTGGCCGACCCAGCAGCAAATCCACCCGAATTGGGAGCTACTGTCCTACATTGCCTGGGTTATGCAGATTACCTTGTCATTCTTGACTCTACCCCTTGAGGCCTACAAGTGACACCAAATAAGCTGTCAAAGTATGCTGACAGAAACACCTTAATCATTAAAACAACAAAAGCAAAATTGTGTCATTTGTTAAGAGGCATAGGAGGGTGAAGAAGACGACTTGGTCCCTGGGGGACTCCAGAGTGGAAGTACCTGGCTTGTAATATCTGGGGGTATACCTGGACACAGAGTTAAGAGCCACACGACAACTTGACTATGTTTGCCTTAAAACAGCTATGGCAGCTGGCCTGTTAAATACTCTGTCAGGAAAAGGAGGTGGTTTTTCTCTAAAAATCCTATTAAGACTTTACACAGCGAAAGTGGCCTCAATAATGCTATATGGGGCAGAAATGTGGGCATTGGTGCAGTCCGAAAGTCTGGGGCATGCAGAACGCTTAGTTAAGCTTGAAGGAAAATGTCTCCAAAAATTATTCCTCTTACCACACTACGTCCCTGCTGACTACAAGTATTTGGAATTCAATCTTATACCAATCTGGACCAAATTAAAATCATGCGGTACATTGCTTTATCAGAAAATTCACTCCGCACCAGAAGAAACTCTGCTTCACCTGCTCCTGGATGCTGTCCAAACCAGGGGTAGTCTTATGTCAACTAGTAATGTGGTGAAAATAAAATAGTGCTGCCTTACATATCTAGCAATTGACATGGAAGACAGAATAAACTGGCCTCGAAGCAAATTAAAGAACTATATCACCACGCACCTATGCCAGGTGGGGCTTGTACAGTGCGCTACCAAGCTGTCTGGCAGGACACAGGCCTTAGGCTTTATCGAATATCTTGCCGCTTGCACCATTGAGCCGGGGTACATTGATTGCTTTGCAAGAAACTATGTTATATGGGTCTACCTAAACATGTAATTTAACAATGTTAGATCTCTTCAAAGGATATCCCTCGGGAGGCCAGGCTGTGTTGCCTATGTTGCCTATGTGGTAATAATTGTGTGGAAACCATCAAGCACTTATTGCTATATTGCGAAGCGCTCTTACCCTTAAGGACTATAGCATTTAGAAATGCTGGCACTCACCTGCATATGCCTCTCGAGGAGGTTTGGAGGATATATATGATGGGAAATTCAGAGTGGTTAATTTTCCATCTCACATTGTTATGGTGGAAAGATGACGCAATCTTCTTTGTAATCAAAGTGTACGTGGAAAATTCAGCTCTTTTGCTTTTGTTTTTTAAAAGTTGTATCTTGTATCAATTGAATACTTTAAAAAAAAAAAAAAAGAACCCTATTTCTAACATACTCCCCCATCCCATTAACCCACCCTTCCCTGTCCTGGTCCGAACCAGAGTTCCTATGAAACCCCCCAGATACCTCTCTGGGGCACTGATTCTGGGACAACCCCAGGAGCACCCCTGTTGAGGGCACACTACACCCCAAGTGATTCTGTGATACCGTCACTTCACCCAATTCGCAAACAAATTAACTTCTCATATCAACTCCTCACCCCTTTCCCCCTTCATATCTTCTGTCTGATCAATATCAACCAAATAAACAACAAGATTGATCATTTATGCAAATATGAACCAACTGCTCAAATGTCGCCTAAAGACTCAGTATCACCTATCTTCTTGCCCAATGGTCCTCTCAATTTTGCAAGTCTGGTGTCTCGCCTGCCGGATGCTGCAAACCAAGTCCACGGGCGATCGCCTTCCTGCACCGTGGAGTCTTGCATCTGTCCACTAGGTTGCCTGCCCTTCTGTATATTCATGATGGACAATCCTTCCCCACAGGCCATGACACTATGTTGTATGCCTTCCCAAATGAACAGTAGGCTGAATGGAAAGGTCAATTTGTACTGGATATGTTTAGCTATTAGTTCTGTAGTCAATTGACTCATGGCCCTCCGTTTGTATAAAGTTAACAATGCCAAATCTTGAAAGAGATATATCTGGGCCCCATTGATGTTAAATTCGATTGTGATCTCGCCTTTCTAAGAACCTCTTCTTTCAATGTATATAAGGACAGGCCACCAACACATCTCTTGGACTTGTACCTGGGCCTGATCTCTTGGGGCCCACTCTATGCACCAGCTCAATCCCCACATCCTCATGTGCCAGCTCCGTGAGTAGATTTCCAAAGTATTGCTGAATCATAGTTTTCAAATCCATGTCTTTATGTCCTCTGTTAGGCCTTTCACCCGTATTTCTGACCTCTGCGGCAATTTTCCAAGTCTTCCATCTGTATTTCCAGATTGTGGGTTGCCCGTGCCTGTTGATCTAGAAGCTCACTGTTTTGACCCACTTGATATGATATGATAGTTAATTTATATAGCGCCTATACACAATGTGTTTAAAAGTGCTTCTAGGCAAGAGATGGTGCAAGGGAAAATACAATGACATTCTTACAGCCATGATCAATAAGAATGTGAAATTAACTATCGTACTCAGCCTGTCGACATTTAACGCAAGAGCTAAGACACAGATAAGGGACGGGGAAAGTGTGAAGGATAGGGAAATAGACAGGCGACTAACGTCCTAGGCCTGACAACATTTCTGGTAGAGCCGGAGATTAACAAAAGGCGAGGGAGAGGGGTGCAGAAATGGAGTGGAGAAATAAAACAAGCAACTAACGTACTAGTCCTAATGATATTTCAGATAGTTCTGGAGGGAGGGGGGAGAAAACAAGTAGAGGAGAGGGAGGAGACAAACAAGGTTGCTATTATACTAGGTCAAGAACAATTGTGATAGAGTAAGTACATAGAAGAAATTAAGGGGAAGAAGGGAGGAGATAGGACAAGTGAGAAAGTGAGAGGAGGAGAGAACAGAGTGAGCAGTGAAAAAGTGGAGAAGCAAGAGGGGAGAGCGAATATAATTGCAGAAGCCAGAAGTAACACATAATGTTGCATTAGAACAGTAAATACAAGCCAGGATTCAAGATGAAAATAGGAACAGCATGATTCAGGGCCACCATGAGTATAAGATGCAGAGGAGGTCCAGCATGGGAGTTGTGAGAGGGTGATCCCCCGTGAGTCAATGAAGTCCATAAAAGTCAAATCCAAGCATTGGCAAAAGGCGTTGATGGTGAAACCAGAATGTATCAAGACAGACTGCTGCAGAGGTAGGAGGTGGGGGGGAGAGCATTTGACAGGAGGGAGGGGAAGCAGGGTAGAAAAATCAAGCGGGGGGCACAACAGAACATCAAGAGGGGACCAGAGGTGGGGATGGCCTGTGGGGACAGAGGGAGTAAACTCATGTTGTTGCATGCTTACTTGCTCTCTGGGCAGGGTTCGGGCACTGGGTCCTTCAGGCCCAAACAGCAATTGCCGTTTTCTTCGTCTGCCCTTCACTTTGGACGCCCGGGGGAGATATGCCATTGATCTAAGAGTTGAGAGCAGAAAGGAAAAGGCAGTGCTAAGAAGGTGGGTGGGGCTTAGGCCAGGTAACCTAGATCCACCTGCACCTGCTCCCCATCTGCGAAGGAAAACAGGCTGGAGGGCTGCTTAAGTAGGGAAAAAGAGCGGCAACCAGGAAGCCACCAGGTGGGCGGGACTTAGGCCAAAAGAGCGGTGACCAGGAAGGCACCAGGTGGGCAGGGCTTAGGCCAGGTGACCTAGATCCACTTGCACCTGTTCCCCATCTGCAAAGGAAAAGAGGCTGGAGGGCTGCTTAAGTTGGGAAAAAGAGCGGCAACCAGGAAGGCACCAGGTGGGTGGGGCTTAGACCAAAAGAACAGCAACCCCGGAAGGCAACAGGTGGGCAGGTCTTAGGCCAGGTGACCTAGATCCACTTGCACCTGCTCCCCATCTGCAAAGGAAAAGAGGCTGGGGGGCTGCTAAAGTAGGGAAAAAGAGCGGCAACGACGAAGGCACCAGGTGAACGGGGCTTAGGCCAAAAGAGTGGCAAACAGCAAGGCACCAGGTAGGCAGGGCTTAGGCCAGGTGACCTAGATCCACTTGCACCTGCTCCTCACTTCTGTTGTCACTTCCATCAGGCTTTGTTCCGTTATATCCACCCTGGCACCAAGTGATCTCTTTCTTCACCTCAGTGAGCCCTGTATGTCTTCCTTCAAGCATCTAGCGGAGCTTGAAGAGTATTTACCATCCTCTCCGCCATCCCTCTTAAACAATCCTGGAGGCCTTCCTTATTTAAGGACATTTTGATCTGCTCGCATTCCTTTTCACTTGCTGTCTGTCGTAGCGATTCCTCCACCAGGGAGGTATCTGCTGTGCGGGACCTCCAACACCGTTCCAACTGACGCCCTTGAGTTGTGATGGGCATCTTAGATTTCGAATAAGGCATTTTCCCTGGTATCTGGGAGTGCACCCAGTTCTCTGGTTGGGGGATACACCATCTGCAAATGATCTCCGATGTATTAAATAGTCAAAAAGTCCTCTACCCCTGTAGCAATAAGAAGCTTGTCCGACACCCCTATTTCTTGCTGATTGACGTCTTCTTCTTTTCGCTGTTGTATCTCCAGCCTGAGTATCCTAAATGGAGATTCCTAAATGGTGATTAGTCAAATTGAGATATTAATTCAAGCCTGTTTAATGTGTTAGCACACCAGTCTTCCAGGCACCATCCATGGCCATATTCCTCTACAAATGATATTGATCAGGATAATGTCACTATGTGGCTCCAAAAGGCACACCCCCACTTATCTATTTATTCAAATGCTTAAACCCTTGAAACTGCTCTTTTCTTTTCCCCAAGCATTATATCTCATCAGCTTTAGGTCTGTCCCCTTTATGGAATGGAATCTTCCAGTGTGGCTGGGTGATCTCTTTTCGTGATTTAAGTGCCCACCGGTACTCGTTATTGGCATGTCAAGTCCATTCCAGCGAACCGGAAACGCTACATGTTAAGATCCTGTGCACAACACTCCCACTCCCTCCTGCCAGGATATTACGTGGCTGCAAATGATATGGGACCAGCTTGTTTTACATTTAACATCATTCTGGTTGGCTACTAGTAAGCCTCTGTTCGCTCTCAGACACAGTTATATGGATGTAGCGCCACTCACCAGGTGCCTTCCATGCATCGTCTGTTGTCATTTGTCATCCAAGCATCTTTTTCAGCCCCTGCTGCTCCAATTTATATGCGTGTCGCTGCTGCTGGGCCAGTCTTATCCGTGGGGACTCACTGTATAAATGTTTTGCAGTTGGAGCCGTTCCTGCTGAAGCCCCACCCCAACAAACATTTGTCGTTATTCCTCTGCCAGCTGCACGATTCCCTGTAATCGAACCGCTGACCTCCACATCTAATTCGCCCTGCACACTGTTTTGGGGTATTCAAAACAGCCCATTATTCTTTTTATTTTCGTCGACCGAGGCTTGCTTTGGATCAGCCTGCCGGAGCTCAGGAGACACACCCTCACGCAGCTGCGGCCATCATGAAATCAAATAGCACTATTTAAAATATTAGGAGTCTTGTGCCTAAATCGGGAGGGTTGGCATGTATGTGATAGCAAAGTGCACACAGGTGTGTGCAGCACGGGAGCCTGCGTTTGCTTTTATTTAATCCTTTATTTGGTGTTTTGTAATGTGCCACATGCATGTGAGATGGTTCAGTGCGCTGTGATTGAATTGAGGCAGGGTATTTGTTAATCTCCCCGATTAAGAGCAAGAGGAACTGGGCCGAGGAAATAACCTGCACCCAAAAAACAAAAGTTGACTGTTTATTCAAAAATCATCCACAGGGATTAAGACATGGACAATGCAGCATTCTCCAATACTCTCTCGTCGATCTTAGACATGTCCCATTTTGATGCTGTGCGACCTCACAAAGTAAAGATACATCATAGAAACCTAAGGTGGAACAGGATTTGTTAGTGGGGTTGACTATACCATGTGTAGGGGATTAGTATAGTGATTGGGTAAACATATCTTGTTGCTTCTCCAGCAACCACGGCCTAATGTTACAACTACAAACATTTCAGATTAGTGTACTGTGATTGGGTGGTGCAACAAAGCATGATTGGCCCAAGCAGGCCGTCTCAGCCTTTGGGTTTTGGACAGGTATCAGCCCAAGTGTAACTATTCAAGGTGGTGAGAATGGCCCATGAGACAGAACATTCGGCTTAGAACCTGGTATTACTTTTGTATCATCCTGCCTTCGGTTGGATGGGAATGTGAGCTACATTGACCAACTGAACAGAATTTCTCCAAAACCATTTGTGCTCTGAAACACTTGTGTATGTGCGCGATAGAAATAAAATATCAATATCAATATCAATAACCAAGCTGCGCTTCAACAGAAACAGCAAAATGGTTGCGCTGGTTCCTGTGAGCACCATGGCCTCAAAACTGGGTTGTGCAGCATAAAAAAAAAAAGAAAAAATGCCTGCACCATCTTGCCAAGCACATATTGGGCAGGATGGAATGAAGAGGACACACTAAGAGAAAAAGCAGCGCTGTCTTTCTGCCAGCCCAAAATCCCCATTAAAGAGGAAACTTTTTCTCCTTTAAAATAATGCTGCTGATGCTATTTCCATCTATTCTTCCTTAAACCACTGTGATTAATAAGTTCCTGCCATGCCCAGGTGATCTCATTGTGCTTCAGCAAAACCAGGCATGATTCCTGAATGACAGGCCCTGTCAAAGCAACTCTGAGAAAAATCAACAAGGAACTCGCACTGGAAAACGTGTTGATTTTTTTCACAATGTATCAAAGCTCAGTAGTTCAAAAGAAACTCCAGCCATGTCTATTTTAAGGCCTCTGTGCTTCAAAACAAAACTCCTGCATACAAGAAATAACTATAGCTGCAGGAGAGTGTGGGAATCTGATGGAGATGCAAAACCGAATTTAAAATGAAATGCCTGTTTTTACCACACGTGTTTAAAAATGTGCTTTGCAAACTAAAAAGGAGAAAAAAGCCAGTTTAAAAGTAAACTGTTGAGAATGAAATCCTGCCTTATCTAGTAACATGAAGGGGTTTTGTTGCTGGTGATATTACACAAATGGGCTATTTTATTCCACAGGTTTGTTTTAATTCAGGATCCAAAATAAGAAAATAAAGGTTTTAAACCACCTGGGCTGGAGTTTGCAAGTTCTAAAAAAAACGGTTATTCCAGTTGGCAGAGCCACGGGTTTTCCCAGAGGAAGGGAACCACCATAAAAACTCTCAGCAGAGACTAACATTCCAATGATAATTACTAGGTTGGAAAGAATCTAGTCTTGGCTGAAACCCCTGACAATGGAACTCCCAGTACAAGAAAGTGTGAAGTGGGAATGGGGCAATAAACCTTCAATCAATCTGGAAAACCCCCACCTTGCTGTGAAGGAAATGACAGTTGGTGGCAGCCGAAGAGAACAAAAATGGTCCAGTGACAGACAAAGGCTTGCCGTTTGCTTCCAAAGACCATTTCATACATAAACTGTAAAGACTTTTATCTCTGCAAAAAGACTTTGTAAAAATGCGAAAATGTTACAGTTTATAGTTGATTTTATGGGCTTTCATTGAAGACATGCTAGAATTCACTGACAATTTGGGAATAGAAATGGCAAAGTATTGCAGATTACAAGGAAAGCATCCATGTTGACAATGCACATTTTTATACTTACATCCCTTATGATCATCCACACATGTTTATAAAGTTATGTAATTTTAGGCTGAATCTTTCATACTCAAAATTACTAAAAAGTATTAAATGGACCAAACAATGTCTTACAGATTGCAGGATTGGACTGCTATGCTCTACAGAAAATATGTAACCTGATTATGTCATTTATTAAGGTGCTGCAAATGTACAAATGTGTAAATTCTGTTATGACTGATTTTTGACAACGGTCTGTGGGAAGTCTTTTTACACCCTAAAATGCAACCTCCTAAACTGAGTCACATCTTAGGGGAGGCAGCCAGCATTGATTGTCCAATCCAGTTGCGTAGAGGCATGCTTAGCTAAGCCGGCCCAGCAATATAGTCTATGATGTCACCATGCTCTTTAAAGAGTCCCTGACAACACTCTAGACAGACACTCTTCCTGATTTTCCTGCGCCGGTGTCCTGTTCCATTAATTCTGCTGAGTCCAGATCCCAACTATAAGGCCAAAGCATTGCTGACCCTACTCCAGGGCCCACTGCAAAAACCCAAGCATTGCTGATCCTGTCACAGCAATGTCTCAATTCTGAAAACCCACTAATCTCTCATTAAAAAGGGGAACACTGTGGTATTCTTTTGGGAAGTATCCTGAACCAGCTTGGCTTGCTGCCCACTAACTGCATGCCTGCTGCAACCCTGCCATCCAGCTGACCTCGAGTATCCAGTGACCAGACTTGCCACTCAGCTGTCCTTGCCATCTGATGACCAGAACACCCCAGCTGTTTTCCTTTGCCAGGCGCGCAGCCATGTGGTGACCAGAACCTGTTGACGGTCCAAAAATCCCAAACTAGAACTGGACTGTAAGTACAATCCCTACCCCATATAAATCCATAGCCTACATTGTCTTGCATTTGTCCTTATCCCACTCTCTAAGCTATCCTATCCTTATCCTGGTAACTTGTTAAAACTGTCAGAATTATCCGTGCAACCTTGCCCTTGATTTCTAGTGCTAGCGCCATCTCTTTAGTTATTTTGTCTTGAGTAAATCCCAAGCCATTAGTCATATTTCGAGTGATCAGACTGATTTCCGCTAGGTTTGGGTGCTGGGGTGACAGGGTTGAAGTCATGAATCAACCCTGGACCTTACTGTGCCCCTCTTTGGTGGTCTAGTCTGAATACTCACAAATCATTTCCTTTCCTATTTCACAACTTCATTTTACTCAAAGTGCACCTTTTTATAGCTTGCATAACTCACCCAGTTTCATAGCTAGAGACCTATTTTCACTTCTATAATATCCCTGTGATCTATATATATTCCCCAACCCAGAAACCACATCCCAAATCAGCATTTCACACGTTTTTCAAAGAAACCGGTTTTGACATTTTAAACGGGAATTCAGTAAAATACAACATTTTGCACGTGTCATTTTGCTGCAGTCTGTTTTAAACTTTCCACTTGTTTTTCAATTGTATGCTCTTTGTAATCCATTGCTTGTGATTGTTAGGGTCCATGCATTGTTGCTTTAGTGAGAAATTGTATTTAACCTTATAGTTTTAACCGCACATTAATTATTTATTTGTCCATTCCCGAGTGTCATTACATTGCAAGGGGTTAAAAATCCGTTTTCCACTCCTATTTGGGATGGGAAGGTCCGATTTTGATTCCGTTTTCTGCCTCTTATTCCTGATTACCTGCTCTGTCTTTCTATCCATTCAGAATTCAATTAGTTGTGGGCTGAGAGAACATTGCAGGGGGAAACCCTAACTTGGGTGTTATCTTTCCTCAATCAAAATGTGCTCCTCTTCCCTGGTGTTTTGTATATGTTCCACTAGAAGGTTAAACCAAGTGCATTGCTTACATTCTCATTATAATTATCACCCTATTGGTGATTGCTGCCCCATATTAAAAATTCAGCCTGGTTTATGGTCCATTGTGACCTGGGATATTTGAAAAAGGGGGTGTGATACGAGTTGTGTACCATCTCAAACTGAATCTGTATAATATAAAGAGATAAGCATTTCAATTGTGTGCTGCATACTAGGCTGAGACCAAGGTGTGCGTCGCCTGATTGAAATCCTTAACAGGAACAACAGCCTCCACCTTGCTCGAATGAATAGGCATTGTCTCTCAGGTTCAGATCACGTGTACAAGGACCACAAACTTCACTTGTCCTGCTTGAATTTATGAGGATTTTCAGATTCTACACTCGCAGGTGTCCTATCTCATCTACTAATATGAAACTTTCCTCCCTCGTCATCCTTGTCAAAAATATGCACAGTGGCTGCACTGAAAGCCTGGTTTGTATGTCTCTGCCGCTCTATGCATTCTCGAGTCCTTTATTACCTTCCATTCACTTCGATGTAATTGTAGCTTCCATTGTGATTTACATGGCCATATTAGTTGCATTTAGCGTCAGCAAGTAGTTCTTATGTTTTCTTTTGTAACTTGCAGTTCCTGCATAGCAAGAGTGTGTCTGTCCTCTATTTAAGTGGTTCATAAGCATGTTCTTCATGTCTGCAGGAATTAATCTAAATGTCTGTGTAGCTTCAAGCAGGGATGCAAAGGTGCTTCATGTCTAACACATCTATGTCATAGTTTCAGTCTTGATGTCATCAGCCTCTGCATGGTCTCCATCAGTCCACTTGATCCATCGAGTGGAAGCTTATATCTTCATGACGTGTCAGGATAGGGTCTGAATGGCTATCTGAGCGAGTAGCATTTCTCACACCTGCGATACATCGACGATGGAGATGAGGGACCTATGAATGATGTACACCTTTCATTTCTCTGCCGCCGAGATGAGAGTGGGATAGGTGCAACAAGGGCTATGTTTAGGTCTCCCGCTTCAATCTCCACTCTGGTAGCTAGATCGGCCACACTTCTTTGACCGTTCTCCCTAGTCATGTGCAGCCTTGGGATCCATACTTTCGCCACACCTCCCAAGTGACCATGATACTTCACTTGTTCATCGAAACTTCAAGTCCTATAGCAGCAGTCCCCATTGGGCTTGCAACATACCCATCTTCCCATATATTTGCGTGAAACTAGGGGAAATGAGAACTTTGTGCTTGTAGGGGAGAGAGGGCATTGCTTTAGGTGCAACTGTAAAATGTCGAACGTCTGTGTCTGTCCATCTGTTTTTGCCTCTATGTCCAATAGCATTTTCATCCCCATTGTCGTCTAGGCGGTCTTCTTGCACTGCACTATAGCTACTCTAATGACACAGAATGCTAGAAGTACTAGCACTAAGGCAGCCATGAGCACCTTCAATCCACTAGCCATCCATGATGGTATCCAGGAAAAGATATATGTCAAACAATCTTCATCTTCTCCTACTGGGCTAGTTATTGCCTCCATCGTGGCATGTAGATCTGATAATTGCATGATTGCTTCTGTGAGGGTTCCATTCTCTCCATCATGGGAGGGCACGTAAGTGTAGCAAGAAGTTCTTATATTTGTGCACACACCTCCTTCTATGGCTGTGAGGAGATCCAGGACATATCTGTTCTTCAGGGTCAGTCGGACAGCTCTCATTTCTTCTTTAATTGCATTGATCCCCTTAACTGTTGAATTTATTTTCTGCAACAATTCCCATCTGGTGATCTGGAACCATTTGGTATTCGAGCTGGCCGGAATTCCTGGAATTACTGATGTGAAAAACATCTCAGTTCTGCTGAATAGTTTGTGCTCTGGTGGTATCACATCTAGTGCATCTTCCATCTTTGTTAAAATTTAGTTGCTTATTTTCACTCTAGTCAGCTCAGTGGATCTATTCCTTCTCTGTTGTGTCTTCATTTTGGGGAACACATCTACTTGTATGTCCTTTCGAGGCACCACTAATGCCGGTGTGTTCAGTTGTACTAGAGAGCATATTCTTCCTCCTGTTGGGTGGTAATTGCATGTATGCCTTGGAACCACAGGCCCAGTAGTGGTCCATTATCACTGAGTTACCAAACTTCATACCTGGTATCTTTGATGTTCGTTTTCATCCTTTGTTCACTGCAACTTTCAATGGAAAATCATTCTGGAAACACAGGGAAGCATTCTTGAGTGGTATGATTGGCATAGGACCTGCTTCATTCTCCACTGATGCGAGCAGCTTGGAGCTTGCCGCCCATTCTTTGAGACAATTATCATTTTCTTTCTGTACCACTTCTACTGGAACCATCATGAGTGTCTGTGCTTTTCACTCTACCATCCCCTCCATCCGTTCTTCTCCGGTGAATACTTGTCCGTACACCAGAAGTTGAGGTCTCTCCCAGCATCCTGGCAGCTCACCTGTTTCCTTTCTCCCTATCTTTGTGCATTGTAACTCCCTTTGTGTCACTATCCTTGCATCCCATTTTTTGGGGCCATCCAAAATGTATTTTATTATTTTGTCTGAACTCCAATAGTCATCTATCATTGCTTGAGTCTTTATTCATCTGTCTTCATACATGACATCAAACTCAGTGTGGCCCATCTTCCTTGAAATTGGCCCCTTGTGGTGCAGAGCTCTAAATGCATATGGTATTGTGCTCTGGCTGTTGGGATCTCCATGCCTATGAAAAAATATGGAAGCACTCATGGCATAGGGGATGAGAGAACACACATAGCAGCTCTCCTTAATAGCTTCTCTCCCCAACTTGATCATATGTTGATACCACACATTGTTAGATACGTCGGCTGAATCAGCTAAACAGGTATTTACATGCTCAAAATCCATGTCTGTGCTTCGCCTGAGTCTTTTTACTTCTCGGACAGCACTGGTGAACTTATCAGATATGGCTTCAGTGATAGCAGGAATTGGAGTGGTGTTAACATATACTTCTGTGTATGCCTGAGACAATGGAACCTTTTCTAATGCAAAGAGGGTAACACGATAGAGACAGTAGAATATATAAAATGTCAACACAATGGCTCTGGCTGTATCTTCAATGTCTTGTAGAGCTGTGTGCTCCTGGCTCTGTCCATAAATCCAACACAAACGCTTAACAGAATTCTAAATATTTAGCATTATCTTTTGTTGGAACAATCAGTCTCTTCTGTGGTAATACTGTGCTAATCAAGCAATAAACGGTCACTCAAAAACTAATTGCACATTTTGGTTACCAAGCAAAGTAATAATGGGCATGTTGCGTCTTGTCAGCAAAGGATATGTGTGTGCAACATAGAGAAGAAAGTCAAAGACAAATACTCATGCCAGCATCATTGGTTTGGAGGCTTCTATGAGTTCATAAAGGGCATCTCAGTGTTCGTGTACGTTTGAAATTACTTTTGAAGATGAGTTGAAGTATGTGCACTAGCCACTTAGTGTGAAGAAAAGACAGTGTGCCTAATCTAGCCTTCAATATGCTCTTGTCTAGCTCTGGTTCTGGATCGTGTCTGGATCTGCCGCTGTGTTTCTTCTTCTTTCTCTTGTCGTTGCGGTGTATTGCCTATGAGTTGGGCCAGAGGGGGTGTCTCACCTCTGCAGAGATTAACATCCCCAAGGTAATTCCAGGCTTTCTTCCCCACTAACATTTATTGCCTTGTCGGTTGCTTGCTCTATTGTATATGGTCCCTGAAAGCAAGGCTTGTGCCATGCCCTAGTGACACTTTTCAGCAACACTTGATCTCCAGGATACAGAAGAGGTGCTCTAAGCAGTTCATGTGGTTCTACTGGTGTGTCATCTTCATCATTCGTCTTCGACCTCCCCCGCCTCGAGTCCATCTGTTTCACTCTTCCTGGTTTTTATGAGAATACATTGGTAAATCAGGTGACTACATCTTTTAGATCTTGTTTTTGTTGGATAGATAGCTCTGGATGGATCAACTCAAAGTTATCTATCTCTTCAGGAACTAGGCAGGCTAGTACTTTGGCTTGGGTGGCTGATGGCTTCTCGTTCCACTCTTTCAAGAGATTTACGTGATACAAATGGACCTTCTGTTTTCTGTCCGGTTGTGCTCCTTTATAAGTACAGGTTCCCGTTCTTTCTAATATCTCATAGGGTCCATGCCACTTGGAGAGAAACTTGTTTTCAGTGGTGGGTAAGAGGACCAGTACTTTCTGTCCTATGGATAATGATCTTAAGTTCCCCTTCTTGTCGTAGGTTGATTTTTGTTGGCTCTGGGCCTTTTCCATACGAGTACAGACTAGATCTTCAACTCATTTCATTTGTTCTTGCATTCTGTTTGTGACATAGGAATGGGTGACTCTTCTTGGTCTTACCAGTTTTTCCAGAGCATGTCCAGGACATCTCTAGGTTCTCTACCATAGAGAAATTCAAAAGGAGAGAAACCTGTGGAGGCTTGAGGGGTTTTCCTTACTGCAAATTGTGCCCACAGAACTATTCTGTCACAGTCCTTCCCGTCTTTATCTACCAGTTTTCGTAGAATCAACTTCAGAGTTTTACTGAAACTTTCTACCAAGCCATTGGTTTGGGGATGGTACACAGATGTTCACAAGGAGGTAATATTGAGTAGCTCTTTGACTTCCGCCATGAGCATACTCATAGAATTCAAACACAGGTTTGTTAGTATTTCCTTGGGAAAGTTGACCCTTGAGAAATATGGTAAGAGGTATTTAAGTATCTGCTGTGTGGTATTTATTTCACATTGGGAATGCTTCACGATATCGGGTCGCATAGTCCACAATCACATGGACATATTTGTTGCCTACCCTGGATGATTCTAGAGATCCAATTATGTCCATCACAATTCTTGACTAGGGGACTTCTATGATTGGCAACGGGTTCAGAGGGGCAGGTAATGGGATGTGTGTGAATACCTGACCAGTAAAACTACCCACTAATATGTGCCTGGGTTTTAGACTGTCCTAAATTCCCCCCAGTAAGATTGGAATGCACAATCTCCAGCACAACCTTGTGGTGTCTCTTATGTATTACCAACTCTGTCTTTACCAAGCCTTCTGTAGATGTCTCTCTTCTAAAAAGTAATCCTAGTTTTAAGAAGAAAAAGGGTCTTCCTTTCTCCAAGCCTTCTCCTTCCGGAATAGCTTGTAGGAAAGCTTCAGTGAGAGCTGGATCATTTCACTGGGCGAAGGCTAGGACTTTGATCTTAACATGTTTATCAGCTTCCCCAAAGCCTAAGGTAGCTCTTTCAGTTTGGTCTGGTTCACTTTCTTTAAACTGAAGAAATAGAGCCCTTTCCAAAATTCCTTGGACAATTTGATCTCCACAACGTACTTCAAAGGGGATAGCAGTATGATTCTGTAAGAGAACCTTTACATCTCCCAGGAAGTCAGGATCAATGACATCTGCTAAAACGTCCATCCCGCAATTCCACGATAGGCCAGATTTTGGGGCCAATCTTATATAACACCTCTGACAGGGTATTGAAACCAAGTCTGTAGGAGTCATTCCTTTTTCCCAGGGGGAATAAGAGCTTCCCTACTACTACATATATCAAAACCTATCAATTCCTAAGTGTTTGAAATTGTAGGGTTCCCCAATTAGTTTCAATTGAGTCACATCCCACTACTGACACCATATGTAAGGAACTCATGGTGGCAACAGTAAAGATAGTCACAAGTGATCACAGTTTAAGGGTGTTTATTAAACTGTATAAGGACTGAGAAAGAACACCTAATGTAAACCTAAATCTAAGATGGGATCAAGCTACGCCCATCAAATAATAACAAGGCAGTCCTAATGGCATCTTGTCAAATAAAAACAGCCTATACTAAAAAACCTATTGCCAATCCTTACAACTACGATACAAAATAGTGTGGGATAATGTTCTCAGGAAAAGAAAGAAGTGTTCACCAAATGATAAATCAGGATGGTATGGCTGGGTCTTCTTTCCCTACTTAGCACGGGGCAAGGCAGCACCTTTGAGCACAGCACACTCCTGGGCCTCCCAGCACAAGGTTACAGTTCATCTCAATGATGCCGGGACCTTCTGGGCCAAGTCTCTTTTCCTCTAAAAGTCTCTTGCCTTAGAAGGCCGACTGTACCAAAACAATAAACAAACAAAAGTTGCTTAGGCAAGCTCTTCAACTTGGGTGACTGTTCCTTGCCCCTGGGATCCCCCTAAGCTGGGCTCTGATCTGGTCGTAGTTTCACCAAAACAACTCAACCCCAAAAAGGCTTCAGTCAGAGTCCTACGAATGCGCGCCCCATGATGCCTCACCACTCTGCTTCTGAATATTTTATTAGGGTTTCTTTAAAGTTGAATTACACAAGTTCTTTGTTCAACAAGGTTGCCGCCTGAATACTGGGGCCCAACACAGTTTGGTTTCACTGTCTTCTCGGACTCACCGGCTATGCTGAACTGTTGGAGTCTTCTTGTCTTGGGAGTCAAGGACGACACCACAGTGGCAAACGCTTCGAATATCAGTGCAGGAGGGCCCTGTGTGCTGTGGACACCTGTCACACCACACACCAGCTGGACTTCCCGGTCTTAAGTTTCTAATTTCGGAGTCTTCACAGGTCTGTGGTGAAAAGGGCAAGGTCAATTCCCTCCTCGTCGTCCCTCCAGGTCTCTCCACCTTTCTCCTCCATTTGAACTGCCGGTCTGGAATAGCTGCTTCCTCTTGCGTTAAGCCTTGCTAAAAGTGTGCTTTCATGCTCTGTCTTTTATCCCTGTGGGGAAGGAAAAGGGCAGTCAGTGTGCATAATTATTGTCAAATGCCTGACTCTGCCTGACCCTTGTGTTGGGACATGTTACGTAAACGGCTCAGGTGGTTTTCTTTTTTTCTTTTTTCTTTAAAAATAAAATGTTTTTAGTACACACAGTACTTTAACAAATCATTCTCAAGGTCCCCATAAAATTGTGCTGACAAAAATAAAATAAAGATCCTGATTCAAGTCATTAACAAACAAATATAAGAAGGAATTTAAAATACCAATTCCAGAGCCTCACAGAGGGGAATTCTTTTAAATATAATCTGAGCTCTCTTGGGGGTAAATATCAGATTTCCTGCTCCGGATATCTCTTTAGATGGCCCAGATCTTGCAGGTCTGTTATCCTGTCCCATTTCTTGACCCTAGATTTTAATACGTAATCAGAAACAGGGCCCTTCAGATCTAACTGTACCATAAACCCCTCACACCCCTTCCTGAATTTATGTAGAAATGCGTTGAATCCCTTTCCCAATATATTTTTCAAATAGTGGTTGATGTGTGGGTGTTCCGCTCTTACCAGTCTGACGTAAAGTGAGAGACATTGCTTCAACACTTGGGCCCAGCAGGACACCAGTCCCAATTCTAGTGTAATTAGACTCACTGGGACTGCGGATAGAAGCCCCAAGACTCTTTTTAGGATCCTTCCTTCCTGTGTGTGTAGGAATTTCCTACTCAAATCCTGGCACAGCTCGGCTCCATTCAAGACGAGTGCCGAGATCTTGGTCATATAAAACTCAATTAAGTGCAGGAGGGAGAATTCACATAATCTAGTTTTCACTGCTTTGGCGAGGAACAGGCTGGACCCCACCGTCTCTTCCATTTTTTCTTGTACCGCTAATTGTTTACATTTGTAAAATACCGGGAAGCCTACGTTTTGAAAACACTCCACTTTGTTGATCCACCTCTCATTAATTTACCACTTGTAGCTAATTTGCCTCTTCCTCTTGCTGCACATCATCACTACAGATTTTGCAGGGTTGACAGTAAGGTGGTTCTTAGCAAGATACGTCATAAGTACCGCCAGGCAATGATGTAGGCCTGCCGGCGTATAGTCGATCAGGACTACATCATCTGCCTAGGGGATATAGCCCACTGACAGATCCCCCCACTTCAGGGCTAATCCTCCCCAGGTCTTAGCTTCCTCCCAGAGATCTGCTAAATGCATATTAAAGAGCGTGGGAGCAACCACGCCGCCTTGTTGTAACCCTTTCTAACAGAAATGGCTCTAGAGAGGTCTCTTCTGCTGTTTAACCTTACTTTACATGAGTTATGGGAGCATAATATCTGTATCATGGCCAGCAGGCCTGGGTCAATGCCCCGACTGGCCAGCTTTTCCCATAACCGTGGAAGATCCACGTTGTCAAATGCCACTGAAAGGTCTATGGCTGCTACATACAGATTGGTATGTCCCTTAATGTTGACTTCTGAGAAACAGACGTCAAGAACTAGCCCACTCTGCAGGGTTCCTGCTCCCCTCCTGAAGCCAGTTTGGAGTGGTTGTAGGCAGCTTGTTGCCTCTGCCAAGGACCTAAATACCCACAATACCTTAATGGCAAATGCCTTGGAAGAAGTATCTATCAGTGAGATCGGGCAATAGCTCCCGGGAGCACACTCACTCCTTTTTTGAGGATCGGGTTCAAAATTGAGCTATGCCAAGAACCGGACACTTGCCATGCCTGGCTATGTGCTCAAATTAGTTTCCCAGAATGTCCGCTCAGAGAGTTTAAGATCTTATTTGTCACTCCATCTGGGCCATTTGCCTGTGAATTGTTAAGGTTGGTGATGATCAATTCAAGATCGCCTCTATCGAATTCAGTGTTCCTGACGGGATTTGTGGATGTTTCCAATGGACCCTACCCCCGAGCTCTTCCCTGCTCCTGCTAAACTTGTCCTTCCGCTGTAGTAAGAAGTGGAGAATGCAATCTGTTCTTGGAGTTGTGTCCACCAAATGCCACGGGTGTCTTTCTTCACAAGCTTGGCCATCAAACTTTGGTTACTTATGATGTATGTCTGCGTTTTCGTGTGTCTGAACGAAAGTCTAAATTTTTGCTTAAATAAGTTAATTTCCTTGTTGGAGACTGCCTTGTTATTCATGTATAGTTTTTTTTACTAACCTTATTTCTCTTTGAAGGAGGTGTTTTCTTTCTGCCACTTCGCTATCAAAAGGGCAGAGCCTACAGGCTAAAGTGGGAGTGAAGGCTCTCCCAATAACCGAGGGCGCCCTAATACCCAGTTTGCTGAATAAAATGGGAAAAGCATCTGGCGCAGCTGCCCCTTTTCTATCTTTTTTACTAAGGTTATACCACCAACGAGAGAGCCTATTGTTGCTGTTATTGATGTTGGAGCAACGCTGGACCCTTCCCCCTTGATAACAATTGGTCTATTGGCCATGGACTCCAGCTTATCCAGAGCTGAGGTTGCAAATACGTACAACATAAGAGGGAGTGGTCACTCCTCATAGTTTTTAAGATCTGTAGATCTCTCAGCCTCAATATATCAATATTCTTTTTGAATATGTAGTCTATTGTTGAGGATGTGAAGGAGTTGGCCCAAGTTGGTATATCCTTAGTTGCCTTGTCTCTGATCAAATTGGATTGGGTAAAGCCCCATCTTGACTCTCTCCCCATACTCAACCTTCTAGAGGTCCCTTCGACTTTACTGCTAAAGTCCCTGACTTCAAGTTCCACAAACTCATCCGCTGTAACTGAGCAGTTACAATTAAAGTCTCCTCTTTGAATGATCGATCCACCAACACCCCCCTCCTTTTGCCATTTATACAGGGCGGTTTCAATCTCATTCAACAATACATCCTGAATTTGAGTCAAAGGATTAAAGTAAGTACTGATAAAGGAGGGTCTGTGCAGTTTTGCCATAACTGGTGTCCACCACTGTAGCGATCAGGACGCCCTCTGCCACAGTTTTCAGGGGGAGGAGGTTCCTTCCTCTTGCGATTTTAACCACTATCAACAGCCCACCCACTGGTCGCCCATTAGAACACTTCTTGGCCTGCAGGCCAAGCGTGATATATCCATCCAACGAGGGAATGGCCCTTAGCCAGCTCTCTTGAAGAAATATGATGTCTGCTCCCTTGAAAGTAACATTGAAATCCTCATTTAGGAAAGAATTCCAGCAGCAGATGAGAACCACTGGTTCCTTAGAAGCCTGGCCGTGGTCTTGTGTGGACAGGGTGTGGCCTGGCGAGCCATCCCTAAACTGAGACTGTGCCTTCTTGGTCAACCAGCCTCCCCTGATCAGGATCAAAGAAGCACTGAACTTTAGGTTTGCCCTCCCCTGGTTACCACCCGCCACTCCCGTTGTCGAGGGGTAGTCAGTCTCAAACCCATTCAGGAGAAGATCTTCTTGGCAGTCACTGACCAATGTTTCCACAAGTTATGAATGGAAAAATACTGCGCATTTCCCGAGCTGCTTTCCATCGAATAGTTGCACAAATTGAATGTCTGCCGAGGCGATGTCTTTTAAAGGGGGGATTAAGGACGAAAGGGCAAGGATGCCTCATCTATGTAGAGGGGTGTTCCTGTCTTCTTCAAAGACTTATTCGAAATGTATTGGCCATTTTCCCTGGTTTTGACGATGGTTGCCATGTGCATTACCATCATTGGCAATCTGCAGTCCAGAGTCTCATTCTATAGTTGACCTTGATGTATCCATTAAATTGTCTTTGGTATTTCTCCTGTCAGTGGCACCAGCATGAGAAAATGATGCTTTCGCTGGGGCTAAGCTGGATTCACTTGTCGTGGGTATGATGGTCATTGCAGCGCCTATGATGACCGTAATCGGGCTCTTTGAAGGTCTCCTTTTTGAAAATTGTGGATGGCGGCATTTTTTGTTCACCTGACCACCCAATGGATTCAATCTATTTTTACTAGCTGTCCTGTCATCCTTCGCTAGCATTCCTGGAGGTCTAGATAAGGTTCCCTCATTTCTAGAGTCGTGAACGATCTCAATGGGCTCACTCGACCCCCCTCTGTAATAGAGTCACTATTGATCCAGTGTTTCTTCGAGGCCCAAAGCGTCATGTGCCAGAGGAATTTCCGCAAGTCCCGGTTGTGGGTCTTTGGTCTGTTCTTAATATTCTTTGATTTCTTGGCCAGTGTAGGATTATTCCCATTCTGATGGCCAGGTTTATTGGGAGGTTTGCATGGATTCCTATGTGGGTTCTCTGGTTGTCGTGACTTCTTGACAGCGTGGCGACCCTGCTTGGATGAAGGGTCTGCCTCAACGAGGGTTTTGGTTCTCTGTTACCGAAACGAGTCCCTCAGGCACACACAGGGTCTTTGTTCTGACAATAGCTTGAAAATGTGTGAGAGGGCTAAGGTGTTGGCTTTCACTTCAATAGCAATAACATTGTATAGTCTAATGAAGACTTGCAAAACAATGTTGAGGGCTTCCAGTGAACTTGGACCACCCTTTGGGGGGATGCAGTTAGTTGAACCCCCGCCCACATAGATTGATACTCTAGTATGAGTATGCTCTGCAAAAAGCTTCCTGATCACAGCCCGAGGAGTGCAAGTCCAGATTAGTATTTGCCGTCTCTTGTGTTTTGAATGGAGACTTAAACGCTCATAAGCACTCTCTTCAGCTCTAAGTTCGTTTTCTAAGCTGAGGCAAGCATTCATACATGGCACGCTTGCTTCTGCTTCTACTTTGTGAAAGCACCGTCCCTGAGATGTCTAGATCCTGGGGTATGCCTGCCACCGTCTCCATAGATGAGGGGTCCAGGGCTGGGGCTTTGGCGAACGAGGAATTGGCTGTATAGTTTTTTTTCCCTTTCAGAGGGAAACATTTTGTGATTCTACCTTGTTCAGTTGTCCCCCCTGTGTGGGGCCCGCTCTCTGAGCACAATTCAGGTGATTTTTCCACCAGTGTAACAGCTGTGCTCCTCAAGTGGTAGTGCTTCAAGTTTAGTCTGGGTTTGCCTTTCATGTCAGCGGTTTGACCACCTGGGCACTTTGTGGGTCAAAGGGAAGTCTTCCCGCAGTCCCAGCTCTATGTTACTTATATCAGCTCACCCAGTTGGCACAGAAGAAAACAGAGGGAATTCAGATTAGCGTGGTACATGGCTGGTACAAGGAGCAAGGCAAATTTGTGTGAGAGTGCTTTAAAAGGGTCTGCTCACCGTGCTCCAGACAAGTAGCTGGTCTACAATGGCATCCCTCGCACACTAGCAACAGCACCACAGAACACAGAACACTTGTTTGCACTCCGCTTTGCTCCACTGGGGGCGGAGCCTTTATCCGAGTCCTTAGTAGGCAGTGAAAAGACACTCTCTGTAGCATGAGAAGGAACAGCAAAGTAAAGTGTACAGGTTCGCACATAACACTTGTCTGCTTGATGTGTTAGACAATAACGGGTGTTAGTCCATTGTCTGTTACAGTGTAGGAAAGTGTTTGCGTTGGAAAAGGGTGGGTAGAACTTCTAAATATGCTATGGGGTAAGATTTGAAAAGGTGTTATAGGGAAGGGGGTACCGTGTCTCACCCTCCGGTGTCCCACTTCCATTCCCTGAGCACCCCCCCATCCACGTGATCTTCCCACATTGGTCCACCCCCAGGAACTGGATCCATTAGAGATGGCCGTGTCCTGGGCACCTGGATGATGGATCCCCAGGAACTAGTGGGTGAGACACCTTCAGGTTTCTCACAGCACCCACTCCCACAGTTCTATTATCTGAGTAAATGGCAATGAATTGCACCCTGCGCGCAATATCATGTTAATCACTTGCATGTGTTTGTTAGGTGGGGTGTCAAATTCAACTATTTCAGAAAATGCACTGCTCGTTTTGCTTCTGCATCCGTGGCTTTGTTGCAGCAGGAAACCATGTCCTCCCCTCTCGTGTGGGCTTTGCACTTCTCTACCACTACTGCTGCGGAGAGCTGTACTGTTCCTATGAGTCTGTCCGATAGGGGCACGTGCTGCACTGGCTTGCCGTCAGCACATCAGAAGTCCCCCCTTTTCCGGCATGACAGAAAAAGGAGGGACTGTTGATGTCAAGTTGGCGGAGTCAGAGTACATTGATCTCCTTGTCCTCATGTGTCGCTAGCGCTATTATGAGTGCTACTAATTCAGCCAGTTGGGCTGAAAAATGAGAGGTTAATCTACCACTCTTCACCACTTCAAATGTCCCATTCTGCTCTAATTCCACAACTGCAGTTCCAGAATGTCCTTCTCCTTGTCGTATGGTTAAATGTCGAGGACCCGTCAATGAAGAGTAATTCCCATCTCCCATGGGCATTCTCCTGTGCTCTAGAAATGTCATCATAGAATTCAACATGTGTAGCACAGTCATGTGCATACTCTGCCTCTTCTATTGGTTCTGCTATGAATGTCACTGGATTTACAACTCTGCACCTCACTACTGAACACTTATGGTCCTTTTAATTAAGGTAACACATCGTACGATGGATGGGATGGAGAATAACTCACACCAAACAAGAAGACCGACTCAGGAATTTGGCAAAAACGTCTATTTTAATATCAATTATCTAAAAAGGGGAGTACAACGGACATCAACGGACATTACACAGCACAATCTCAATGCATTTCATAAAAAACATGACTTTAGTAGCAAACACTCATCATACGTGATGTCATACTATGTGGCAAACTGCAAAGACCTATGTGAGATTGTGATAGGACTAAGGGAAACATCTAAGTATACTTTCTATATGGGATAGGATTGTGATTGGCTCTCTATAGTCAGGTGTCCTTCTACTGTGTCTTCTCTCCTATCGGGATTCTATTTAAGCATCACTTGCCTCTTTTGCCTGGCTACCTTTTCACTCTCAACTTAAATTTCATATTCTTGTCTCATCTTCAAATCTCTCTATGGGCTAGCCCCTGATTATCTTGTTGCTCTCCTGTCCTTCTACACCCCCTCTCATTCTCTTCGTTCTTCATGTCTATTCCAGTTGTCGGTTCCTTGTCCACCTTGTGCTCATTCTCGCTTTCGCTCTTTCAAGCTTCTCGCTCCTCTCCACTGGAACACTCTTCCTCTTTCTCTTCGATCTATTACTGTCTTTTCTCTTTTTAAAAATCATCTTCTCCTCTGTCCATGACTGTGTGCTTTCAGAATTGATATTTGAACCCCCTTACATTTCATATGTTTTGTACTGTTTTAATACTCTGTGCAGCGCTTTGGATGAAAGCGCTTTATAGGCTCTAATAAAATACAAATACAAATTACACCTCAAATTGTCCTTGTCCATCTGTTGCCCCAGTATGTATTGCGGTGGTCCGCCATGCTTTTCTAGCAAAGGAAACTGTGTCAGCCCCACACCTCTATCATGTCTCCATAAGCCTTTCAAACCAGTAAATGCTCCTGTCATGCTAGTCCCCCCTACGTCTGGGTAATGCCCTCAATCTCTGCACATATGGGGCACTTTGTCTGTGCTATGTGATCTGCCTTTGGAGTGCTCAAGGTGGCCTTTGAGGTCCAGCTTTCCCCTTTCTGTGTCTTCCCCTTCATCCCATAGTGTCTCCCGCTCTGGGCTCCCCTTCTCAGACGGGCGGTACAGCCTTCCCCCCTCGTCAACATCGTTCTCACCAAGTTCTTAGACTGACACCAGCATGTTACTCCCTTGTCGTCTCCCCCTGCTGTGTCCAGTGAGTTGCGTCCCCCCTCTGTGGGATCCCACTATGCTTCTGCCTGCCTTGGGGGCAGGAGTGCTATCTCTTCGGCTCCTGTTTGGTTCAGTCATTATGTCCTCCACCTCCTTAAGGTGTCCCTCCCTACTTCTCTCTCTCTCCTGCTCCTGCTCCTGTCTTTTGTCTCTCTCCTCTTCCTCTCTGCATCGACATTCTTTGACAAGCCTTTCAAATTCATTTTTTCTTATTTCCCTTCTTAATTGAGCCTGCCTTTCCTTCTCATCTTCTGCCTTTCTCTTCACCCTCTCCTCTTTTTCTTTCTGTTGTCTCCTCATTTCTCTTTCTTCTCTTTCTCTTCTACTTTTTCTGCTTCCTTCCTCATCCGTTCCTGTTCCTTCTTCTGCTCACTTCCTATATTATCTCTGCCCATTCTCTGTCCTCTTCTTCGTTTTCCCTTTGTTTCTTAGCTTCCTCCTCAATGTATCTGATCTTAGTTACACTCCTTCCATCCAGGTTAAGCAATATCTGTCCTCCCACCCTCTTGTTTGTTGGTACCGTTGCCTCGTTGTCCCCTCTGCGTCCCTTAGTTACCTCATCACCCCCAGTGAACTTCGCTTACAAATTGCTTCGCTCCTTGTACTCATCAGCCAGAGCGCCTATTTTCTTATTCGCCAGCTTAGTGCCACTAAATGTGTCATCGCTGTTATGTGCAGGAGGTACATAAATGGGGTTAGTGTATACTGCCACTGCTTTTATTTCCTTCAAGGGGTAAACTCCCTGGCCTTCTGCCGCCCTTACCATAGATTTCTTCAAATATCATTTCACCTAATGAGATTTCACCAAATTAATTTCACTGAAAATGGTAGTGGAAATGGTGCATGTCTAATGCATAATAGCTGGTGTGTGGGTAAGGGTATATGTTAGGATAGGAGGGTTAGGAGGTCTGCAGGGGGTCTTCCCTGGCATTAAGAAAAAGAAAACGTAGAAAAAGTAAAAATTAGATTTAGTTTTTCAGTGAAATGTATTTGGTGAAATCTCCATTAGGTAAAATATTCTTGAAGAAATCACATACATCCTTTTGCAGGAGCGTTTGTGGTTTAAGGAAAAGGAGGAGGTACTATGGGGCTTTGCCCCCACATCATGCTGGCTAAGCAGCCACTCCTTCAGTGGGGGCTCTTCCTTTTCCTCAAATATTTTCCATAGCTCCAATATTGCTAATCTGCTACTCAGTTTCCTTCCTTTATAAGCAGTATATATATATATGTGGCCATATGTTGCAGCACAGATTTTGAAAGAGAGCCTTCCTTGGGCCATGGCTTTGTCATTTTGCACTAATTATCAGGAGTCCGTTCGGCACTATACTTGCAAATTTTGTCCTGATACCAGAGAAAGGATTTGCACAGGTGCTTAAGCGGTGTGTTCCCCATGGTGGCATGTCACTCTTGCACTGCCGATACTTCCTTGACCTCAAATCAGGATTTTGTACACTTCAACAAGACCAAATTCGATATAATTATTATCATCAATTGATCAACTTCTCCAAAACACAATAGCTTCTGTTTTATTCCACCAGCCTTTCTGGCTCACCAACACCAGCAAGGCGTGCTCCATGCACCACCCACACTCTACTCTCTGCTTTCAAAGGCCAAGTCACATTTCTTCCATACGTTCCTCGTGCCCAACCCAGAGTGGTACAACAGTCCTCTAAAGCTTCAACACCACCTTGTCCAGCTCTAAACCACAATCTTTTTCATGTTTTTTCTCCTTCTCTTCGTTTACCTTTCTGTGCCCCACTACAGTCCTTTGCACTCGCCTCAACGCACTATGTCTTATTTGTGACATCACCAGCCCTTATGCAAAGAAACAATACTTTGAGTGCACTCTCAAACCCCACAATACCCCAAAACAAAACAACACAAATACGCCACAGCCGTCATCCTGCCTTTTCAAATCACAGGGGATACAAACACTTCAAACTATGTAGTTCTTCTACACCGCAGTATAGGGATACATTTATAAATATTCTCTAAGACACAACCTTCCATGACCTAAGCTAGCACCTAGAAGCAGGTGTACATCTCTTCATCCGTAAACTAAGCTGACCGCCTAGAAAAAGGTATACATCGCTTCATCCTTAAACTAAGCTGACAGTCCAGAAACAGGTATAAATCTCTTCATCCGTAAACTAAGCCAACTGCCTAGAAACAGGTATACTTCTTTTCATACATAAACTAATCTAACCACCTAGAAACAGGTATACATACATAATTCATCCGTAAACTAAGCTGGCACCTAGAAACAGGTATTCATCTTTTCATCCGTAACCTAGCTAATGCCTGGAAACAGGCATACTTCCATATATAACACAAAAACAAATCACAAGATAATTCCCTTTGCCCAATATTTGTAGGAAGGCTGGACATATACTTATGCTCCATGGATCCTCTTAAGCCTTCAAGCACTGTTTCTCCCACAACCTGCCACTCTGCCATCTGCTCTGCTTGGCGTCCCACGGAGAGCGGGCAGGAATTTCTCTAAGGTGGCTGCTGACACCCTTCACAGTATCCACGCGTGGTCTTAAGTCAGGCATTGAAGGTCGCGACACAGCCCTTTGGGCACGCAGGAGGAAAAACGGTATTAATTGCCAGGGGTTTTAGCAACCATCCTCTGCTGCCACCGGAATTAAGGCAGGGGATTTGTTAATCTCCCCAATTAAGAGCAAGAAGAATTGATCCCGAGGAAATCCCCAGCGCCCAAAAAATAGAGAGTCCAGCTGTCTGACAAAAGTTAACTTTTTATTCAAAAATCATCAACAGGGATTAAGACATGGGCCTCATTACGACCCGGGCGGGAACCATGGCGCTATTTGCGCCATGGTTGCCACCGGTAAACTACCGATACCGCCATGGTGAATGGAGCAATTACCGGCTCATTCCAAGGTTGGCGGGGGTGGTAATTCCCCATTCGCCATGGCCCTTCCCCATTCCCATTTGAGCCCCCATAGGGCTCAATGGGAATGGGGAAGGCGGTGATAACGGTACCGCAAATTGCGGTAACGTTATTACCTCTAAAGTCCCTTTGCGGGTCCCGTCGTTAACGGCTGGTTTTACCAGCCGTTAAGGGAGGACCCGCAAAGGGAACTCGTAATAGGGCGGTAAGGGATTACCGGTACGGTGCCCTTACCAGTACCGGTAATCCCTTACCGCCTGGGTTGTAATGAGGCCCATGGACAATGCAGCATTCTCCAATACTCTCTCATCGATCACAGACCTGTCCTCCCGTTTTTATGCTGTATGACATCACAAAATAAAGATACATCATTAAAACCTGAGGTGGAACGGGATTGGTTAATAGGGTAAACTACATGTGTAGGAGATTCGTATAGTGATTGGGTAAACATATCTGGTGGCTCCTCCTGCCGCCACCTGCTAATGTTTCAACTACAAATATTCCAGGTTAGATTACTGTGATTGGGTTGAAAGACCAAAGAAATATCGAGGCTTAGTACCACAAAATGAAATACGCCAATCACGGGTCCAAAGATACAAGTATCTTTATTTGTGTACATAATTCAAAGCAAAACAGATAGCTATCTGGCTCCCAACACCTCACAGTGTGTACCAGCAGACAGAGTGAGGGGTGAGAGTGCTGGACATCTTAATGCAGGTTTGTTAATACATTTTTCCAATCATGTCCAGACCCTCTCCAAACTAATAATTTACATGCTAGGGTTCATGCCCCGTTCACATGACAAATATTACAATATTGTTTAACATATTTAACAAGTTTGCTTGTCCATGAAGATACATTGGCAGTGTTGGGTCTCTGGCTCATAGTAAGCCTAATTTCAAGAAAGAAAACAATATATTACAACCAAAGCACACAGTTTGAGTTTGCGCTACATTGTCTTGTTGTTTATATGAGGATGAGGCTTGTGAGTGCAGACAACACTTGGATTGCAGTTCATATTAGTCGCATGATTTTGTTGCACAGAACAAACAGTCTGCTCTCGGTCAGCCTAAATGTTGATGTAACTCAAAGGTCGTTCGGCTCTGCTGTAGTTGAAAACACAGTCCACCATGTTAGGACACAAAGCAAGAGTTAAAATCAAAATGGCGGATAGTTCTTAAAATGGCGGCAAAGTTGATCAGATATTGGAGCATTTTAAACATGGTTTTCTGTGCAACGTGAATAGGCCTAGGCCAATATCCATAACAAGGCTGTATTATGCGAATACAGTTTAAAAAACCCTCCTTTTGGCCTAAGCCAAGAGCATTACCCAAACATTCTCTTTATTCAAAAACCCACGCCTCAATGTCTGGTCATCCTGAATCACATTCTTCAGAAATATCAATCGCCATAAGTTCCTTGATAGTAATATCCTACATTACTAAAGCATTAGCAGTTACCTTGGGCGTATGTACTTTTGGTCCTAGTGTACCTATCGTTTGTATACAACATCCTTCTAACATCTAACATAAGACAGGGAGACATTGTACACAACAACAACAAAACAGTAGAACACTAAGAACTATCATTAGGACTGCAAAGAATTTCCAACCCCATGATCGTAGCAAGTCCCAGAACCAAGCACTAAGATTCCAGTGTCCCTCAGGGACATATACTACAGTATTCAAGGTATGTAGATTTTGTATTGCCTTGAATGTGGTAGTGGAGGAGTCAGGTACACAAACACAACACGCGAATCCCACTAATTTACATACCCAACCACGCTCGACTAGATGACATCTAACACCATCCGATTTTGGAGGGCCACTAATCTAATTGCCTTTTGCTCCAGCGTCATGTTGTACAGAATATTAATGGTCCTATTGATGGTCTTTTCCAGTACCCTTGCTAGTCTTCTAATATCCTCAGAGTTCATTATCTGTCCCCAAAATGGCACAAATGATTTTGCAACATCACCCATGACTTGTGAAGAGCGTCACCATTCTCATCCCGCCTTGGACGAGCTCTGGATACTTCCGTGGTGGTAGTCACATATACCCTTGGTAACAAGATACCCAAGTAACAAGTACCCTGCCAATCTCTAGGTAACCAAGGATAAGCTTCATTGCCACAAACTAAGTAAATGAGGTCACCTACATGCAAAGGCCTGCCTCACTGGTTAGATTCAGAATATTAGTACAACCCTCGAAAGTACCCATTGGGTGAGAACCTTGCCTTTGTACACAGAAAGAAATTGAGTTGGGTCTATGATTAATAGTATAGGAAGGAGGCATGGCATCCTGGTTTCCTAGAGGAGCCATCTTGAAGGAAATCATGAGTGAAAAGGTCTAGAGAGTCTATTGTTTTGCTTCTATTTGCAAAGAGAGAACATCCAGAGGTGTTAAGACTTGCTTTTCGAATTCATTCAGATTAGTCACATCGAAGTTCCCAGAAACACTATCATTCGAGCGACCAAAGAATAGTGCCCTAAGCGAGGCATAGCATGCAGTAGTTAGAAGAAGAGGCTGAATATACCAGCCCAACCCCTTTTCTCTGTGATGTGGTAAGTGTGAACACACCCAGCAATTCGTTCTGTTCAGAATTGCATAGGTCGCATTCATGATCACTAGGAGAGTGTTATTATGATAACCCCATCTATGTTGGGAGTCTCGAGGAGGAAGAGTGTGCAGATGCACGAAAGATGGAGACACAGTGGAATTATTTCAGTAGGTGTGTCAGGTGTATTGACCCATGTTCAAGCTATTATGCTGCAACATTTGGTGCTGTGGGCTTAGAAAATCCAAGATGGCCGAAAAGCCCACATTTGCGCCAGAATCCAAGAAAACCACAAAGTTTTGTGCACACCAAAATGGTCGCCTGACCTGCAACCCACCAGTGCGAGCATGATGGGCCAGAAGCGCCATGAGTGAAACATGGTGCCAAAGGGAAAACAGCAGTGCCTGTTAGCTCAAAAAGCACTTTAAAATCACCTTTGTTTCTCTGAATGCAAGCTCAAAATGCCTATTTCAAACATTGCAAGATACTTAATACAGGAGACCAATGCCAGACCCTATCCTTTGGCTGCACACAGAGCAAAACCAGTGCAAAGGAATATGGTGCTGTTCAAAATCTGTTTTAATTGATGTCGAAAATTGCTAAAATCATGGGCATGAAACCACTAAACAAAAAAATCCAGCTTCTGATGGGGTGTTCTACATTACTCTACTGCAGAATCCACATCAATACAATGTTAGCAAGGATCATATGCTATCAAGTAAAATCCCCTTTTTGAAATGTATTAATTCAAGGCAGCTCCCAAAAATGGGTGCAGTACCTGCGCTTGACACTGACCGGCGCTAGTGATCTAAACTCTGACAGGAGACCTGTATTTCAGGAGCTGAAAAGGAACCTGAGTCAGCTGGGACTTCAAAGCCTTGCTGGTCAATGAGAATTCTTCACACCTACTGTTCCCAGGCCCTATACCAGAAGGCAGTCTGATTTAATTAAAATTTCAAGAGGCCTCTGTCCATGGGAAACCTTCTGCTGCCCCCACCAAAAGGAGATCACACCTCTCTGATTGAATCAGGGGAGGGGTACCTGGGACTGCAGGGAAACAGAACAATGAACTTCCCTTGGCTCAAAGCATTTGCTAAATCAGGGGGTCGTAAATGGCTTCCTCTTGGAAGAAACTGGGAGGGGCACTGCCTCTGTGAGCCAGCTGAGCTTGGAGGCGGGGACGAACAAGGAATTCCCCCATGTGCTTTGGGACCTAAACACACCCATCTGGGCCAGAGCATAATTTTAAAAAGATGGATAATTCATAGTCCGAAATTGTCAAAAGTATATAAATAATATCATTATTCCTATGATTTTTCTGTGCACATTTTAAGAGGTGTTAGGACTCTGTACAATGTTCTGAGACCGAACCCCGTGATTTATTAATATTACAGACACTGTGGTTATCTCAGAAAATTGAAAACTTATTGTAATGTGCCCAGAGAGGGGGTGTACCTCCGGGGAAGATTTGATGAAAAACCAATATGGCAAAACCCACTAAAAGTGCAAAATGTTGTTGTTTCTGAACCCAAGCTCGCAGGAACATGGGGCTTGAACAGAGAACTGTCTTAAATTCATCTGTGATGTGTGCATGTATTATGAACCACTTGTGTATCTGGGAAACATGTTTGATTATGAAAAATTGGGTTCTAAGTAAAAGCAAAGGGGCGTTTCTTCAATAGATTGTAAAAGGGTAGCATCACTCTGACTCACAACTCAGTTATCCAGTCAAAGGACAGAACATTGTCTAACCTATCAGGATCCTTAGAGGGTTGGGCATAGAAAGTTAGCCTTCCCACCCACTTTCAAAAGACATAAAAAGAACCACTGAGACCCAGGTAGGGACTGCTCTTTCCACATTCTTGCGAAGCACTTTGCCGGACCAGACAATATCCAGAAGGACCATATCCAGAACTTAGACTCCAGATTCCAGAACTTTGAAGCAGATGGCCTACTGCAAGATAAATGTATTCTCAGCTGGCCTTACAATCTTGCAAACTGATTTTACCCGAGACTTCCAAGGGGCACATCAGAATAAAACAGCCGGGCTGTGCTGTTTCTGCTTCTTTGCCAAGAACTTTTGCCAGAACCAGACTCAGAGAGCAGTGCTGTATCCAGAACCGCAGACCAGACCAGACCGCTGTGCAGTGCCAAGAACTTTTACCAGAACCAGAGATCCAGACCAGCAGAGCAGAGCTGACCGAGATAGCTGTGACTTCAGAACCACCCGCCAGAAGTCCAGTCTTAACCTGTTGACCAGATCTTGACGGCCTATTTCAAATTTATAGTGTGAGTATCCAGCCAGAACTATGCAGAACCAATCTCTTAGTTTAAAATAATCTACTTCAAACCATTTCCACCTACCTAGAACTGCATCATAGAAATCGTGTGTCCATTCTGTGATTTCAAACCTGTGAAAGTGTCATTTGTCAGTTGAACCTTACTTTATTTCTGAGAATCTACCTCCATTAAATCGTTTGTATCTTTTGAACCGCACATCCTAGAAGCTTATTTTAAACTTTCATTTTAGAGCTAAGATCCTAAGTTTTCCAACAAACCCAGAAGGACATTCCAACTCCTTATAGTTTTTCCGTAATCGCGATCGACGCACTCGGAAAAAGTGCCGCAAATTGCAATTTCACTCAATTTCTCCACTTGTCAAAAATAGCTGTCTTTTGCTTGCAACTGCTGAAATTCATTTTCACTCTGATAATCATTCCTGAATAATTGCTAGTGTTGACCTGAACTAATTCAAAGTAGCTGTCACCTACCCTGAATCTCCTATAGGGAATTAAAATCATTTTTAGCATATTTTTCACTTCATTGCAAATCACATTTAAAAGTATTTTTGACTGTTTAAAAGCATACCCCTTGCTCTAGGCGTGCTAGGGGGGAACTGGAATTTGTATTGCATTTTGTTTGCATTCCTGAAAACTGTGTGCTCTCTTTTCCATCTCTTTATATTGCATAGGGGGGGAGTGAATTGTCACAAGGAAAATTGATCATATTATCTCTTGCTGAAACCATATCAGTTTATTTCTGTGCTGCATTCTTTCCATCATTGCTTTTCCTTGAAACCATAAAAGTATTCTCTGCTACCTTATCCTTTATATACTAACTCCTCACTGATTGAAAAGAGTGTGCAATTGTAACATTACCCATTGTTGATCAACATTATATTCATAAGTGTGCTATCAAATATTAATTTATTCATCAAAGTGTGATATATATATATATTGTTTAATTTTACAAATAAATCTTTTAATTTGCAAAACAAACCTACTTCTTGGCTCAGTGAGGTCAGGGGGATTCAAAGAGAGGGGCGTTATACAAGGGTTTATCATCCAGATTTATGAACTTGTCATAAAAATATATAAATAAGGGCTTCCCTTGGGCATCCCAGACTAGGCATTGACTGCACCCTTTCTATGTACCAGAACCCAAGCGTAAATATAACTATGAAACAGACCAGTATTATGATTAAAAAACAGTGGGTCCTCAATGACCATGATCATCGAGATTCTTTATCAGCCACAAGACCAATAGCGTGCTACGCACAAGTGGATTTAGGAAGGGACATTGTTTCTCAGTGTCCGTGTAGAAGCCTCTCCATTAGGCTCTTTTAGTTCATCCATCAGTGGCTCCTGACCACGTGGCCAATCTTGCTTGAAGGTAACTTTGCCGGTCCCTGCCTCTTATTTATTTTTCAGCATAAGAGCGACAAGGGACTGGCTCAATGATGATTCTTTGTGGGCACAGCCGATGCTGTGCTGTAAGTCTGGTGTTTCAGATGCAGATCGTACCTCAAGACTATGGTATGATCTGCGAACAGAGAGTCGTCGCTTCCTGAAGGAAGTGATGAAGCGGAAGCAAGATTGCTCAACAGTGAAGAAAGATTCAAAGAAGAACTTAAGAACTTAAGGGCAAAGCAGCAGTCTCCCCAGGCCCCACGGGCTCGGGAAGGATTTCCGTAGACAAAACAGGCTTGTGGTGAGAATCAAAGTGAACAATCTCCTTCTCCTCCCCTTTGTCGTGGGCAGAGGAAAAGGAATCTTCTTGATGTGCATTTCGTGGATCCAGTGTTATTTCCCTTCCACTCGTACAGCGGTCTGTGTGGACAAGAGAACTAGGTGTGGTCCTCTCCAGCGAGGTGCGAGACAGGAGGCTCTTTCAAATGTTTTTATGAGCACCTAGTCCCCAGGTCGGGGTGAATGACCTGGACCCTCGTATTTTACTGGGAAGGCTTCTCACACCTCTTGATAAATCAAATACAAGTTTTGAGCTAACTGGTCAGAGTACTCAGAAAGGAGCAAATGTTCTACATCTTTTAGCAGCTTGGGTTTAGGTACATTCCAAAAATTGGCTGGTCTCCCCATGAATATCTCATAAGGAGCGAGTCCTGTCTTTGACTGTGCAGTTGTCCGCATGGACAAAAGAGCTATCGGTAAGGCATCTGGCCATTTCAAATTGCTATTTGCACAGACTTTCGCAATCTTATTCTTTAGTGTAGCGTTCTGGCGTTCTTCAAGTCCGTCACTCTGACTGTGTCTGGCCGAATGGAACCATTTATCGATCTTCATCCCGCGTATACTTGCAGGATAACAGCATCGATAAAATGTGGACCATTGTCCGACCAAATGACTCTCGGCAAACCAAACCTAGGAAAATATTCCTTCAGCATGGTTTTCGCCGTCATCATTGCTGTGGTATCCTTTAAAGGAAAAGCTTTGACCCATTTACTGAAAGCGCAAATAACTACTAGAACATATTTATAATTCTGACAACGCTCCATTTCGATAAAGTCAAAGGGCCTCATTACGAGGTTGGAGGTAACCATGGCACTATTAGCGCCATGGCTGCCTCCAAAACCTTACCAACTCAGCCCTGGTGAATGGAGCAATTACCGGTCCATTCCAAGGTTGGCAGGACCGGTAATTCCCCATTCACCAGGGCCTTTCCCCATTCCCATTTGAGCCCCCATAGGGCTCAATTGGAATGGGGAAGGCGCTAATAACGGTACCGCAAATTGCGGTACCGTTATTAGCTCTAAAGTCCCTTTGCGGATCCTGCCCTTTACGCCTGGAAAAACCAGGCATTAAGGGAGGACCCGCAAAGGGAACTCGTAGTAGGGTGGTACGGGGTTTCCGGCACTGGTGCCTTTACCGGTGCCGGTAATCCCTTACCGCCAACCTCGTAATGAGGCCCAAAGTGTATAACCTCAAAAGGCATAGAGGGGGGACCAAAACTACCCCTCTGTGTCGATGTACCTTTCCCAACATTATGCTGTAAGCATACCATGCAATTTTGAACAAAACGCTCAGCAGTTTTCGAGATATGTACATTAACCCAGACAGGTTTAACAATTTACAAATCTTTTTAGCCAGTTGGACCATGAGCCATCGTAACCATAGCGGTGACATAGCATCAGGCAGCAACCATTTTTGTTTTCCATTATCTACCCAACAACCTTCATCGTCTAAACTTGCTGAACCCTCAGCCCACTGTTTAAGTTCATCTGGAGTGGCATCAGCCTGAATTTCTTTTATGCAACTAATTCCTACATCTATCGCACAAGAGTTAGTGACCTCTTTCGTTATGTACATTTTGGAATACAAATTGGTGGCAGTCTGTTTAGCTATTCTGTCAGTAAAAGCATTTCCTCTCCCCACATCATATGTTACTTTCTGGTGTGCTGAGCACTTCATTATTGCTAACCGAGTAGGAAGTGCAAGAGCTGAAAGTAGCGAAACTATCAGGGTACCATGTTGTATCTTAGTTCCCTGCAAGGTCAAGAAACCTCTCTCTGCCCATATCGACCGAAGTTGTGAACCACCCCAAAGGCATACTAACTGTCTGTAGATATATAACACACTAAGCAATTCGGGAAGTTCACAAGCTCGAATCAATGCAATAAGTTATGCAGAATTCTTTTGGTTTCGAAAATAGTGCTTAATGTAGTGATTGCTAAAGCAGCACTGGATGTACCATCCGGAAGTTTGAAGCATGAGCCATCACAAAAAAACTCCCCTTGGGGATCTTTTAACAGTGTATCACTTATATCAATTCTGCCCTAGTCTCTTGTTCTGTGGTATAGAGGCAGTCATGTGACATTTTGTCAGTGCAATAAAACTTTTGCGAAAGAGGCAATAGTTCGGCTGGATTTAATGAGCAACATCTCTTAATTTGGATATGCGGTGCAATTAGAATCAGCTTGTATCTTGTTAATCGTGCTGATGTGAGATGTTGTGTTTGCATTCTGTTTAATAGAACGTCTACAGAGTGAGGTACGAACACGGTTATGGAGTGACCCAGAACCATACCCTCACTTTGTTTTACAGATGCAGCGGCAGCAGCAACAGCTCTTAAACATCTCGGCAAAGCGCATGCAACAGGTTCAAGCGTGGAGAAAAATAACCGCACAGTGTATTCTTTCCCCGTGTTCCTGTGCTAACACAGCCAAAGCGCATCCATCACATTCATGCACATACAAAATAAAGGCCTTGTCGTAATTTGGTGTGCCCAAAAGCAGTGCTGAACACAACGCAGCCTTGAGCAGATCAAAAGCTTTCTGGCACGGTAAAGGCAAAGAAATGCCCTTTTTTGTCAATGCCAACATTGGTTTTATCATTAATGAAAAGTTAGGGATTCACTGTCTACAGTATGAAGCCATGCCTATCAAGGCTCCGACCTCTTTCTGTGTATTTGGGACAGACATTCTAGAGATGCTTTGGATCCATTCAGGTGTCAGTCTTCACCCCTCCTTTGACAGGAGATGGCCTAAATAGGCGACCTCCAGTCAACAATATTGAAACTTTTTTAATGAAGCCGTATGCCCATGTTCTGCTAGATGGATAAGCAGCAACACAGTGCCCTCCTTGCAAGCAACTTCTGAATCTGCAGCTAAAAGAAGATCATCAACATACTGCAACAATGTGCAGGTAGAAGGCAACTCAAGTTTATCAAGCTGTTCCTTCAATGCTCTACTATAAATGCTTGGACTCTCAGTGTACCCTTGTGGCACACGAGTAACTGTAATCGGGCGCCCCCCTATGGTCAACGCAACAAGTACCTACTGTCAACATGTACAGGAATACTAAAGAAAGCATTCTTTAAATCCACAACAATAAAATGAGTAACTCAAGCTGGAATCATTGTCAATATAGTAGTCACATCTGGCACAATGGAAAAATGTGGAGCAGCCATCTTATTGATAGCGCGTAAATCAATAATAAAACGGAAAGGAATTGCATTATCCCCTTTCTTATACACTGGTAGGATCGGACTATTACACAAACTTCCTGCAATTTCCTCAATCACTCCTCGATGTACAAAATCAGAAACTATACTCTTTAATGCTTGTTCACCGTCAACTGAAATCTGATACTGTGGAATACGTGGTAGTTTCACAGCTGGTTTCAACACAATTTTAACAGGCTCAATTTGTAAAATACCAACGTCATTATCATCAACCGCCCATAAACATGCTGGAACCTTATCCAAATCAGTCGGTAAAGGCCTAGTTAAGAATTGTGAAACACAAGTTTGTTGAGGTGAAATTGTCAAATGCACTCCATCCGGAGAAAAGTAAATTACAGTATCAATTCTTTCAACAGATTCAACCCCAACAAGTTCTTGCCACAATTCATTGTCAAAAGAAATGGACATGAATCAGTGAATGGTCCCAGTGAAATTGGTACCGGCTGAGAGACCGGACTAACCACTGGCGTACCAGAGAACCCTACAGAAATGTTGTTCTGCCCTGACAGTGGAATATCTGGAACCCGCAAATAATCAACAGAACACTTCTGTGCTCCTGTATCTATCTGAAAAATAGTTCTTCCTCTTCCCCACCTTCCTCTCAACGTAGGGCCCTTTCTGATCGACAGGAATAGGTACTGGTTCCAGACTCTGCTTTGGGCTGTCCTAACGGAACAGTACATCATCAAATGCAAAATCCTCAGAAAAATTGAGAGTCAAAGGATCATCAAAAATGTTCCCATTATTAACACTATGCTGCTGACTATCCTGTGAAAATGACTGTTGATTTTGAGCGAACTGACTCCTACCAGGACTCCCTATCCCAGGACAGCCTCTGGATCGTCTACCCATGGTACCATACGTGTTACAGTTTAACAGGGTGGTGCAACAAAGTGTGAGCTTGGCGTGGAAGGTAAATAAGGATTGTCCCAAGAGGGTCTTCTCAGCCTTGGGTCTTTGGACAGATACCAGCCTAAGTATAACTATTCAGGTGGTGAGAATGGCCCCGAAGGTGTTTTATGTTCTCAACAAGTTACCATCTCCGATCCTCTAAGCCGTGATATAGAACATTCCCCTTGGAACCTGGTATTACTTTTGTATCATCCTGCCTTCGGTTGGATGGGAACAATGGCCTCCACTTTGCTCAAATGAATGTGCTTTGTCTTCAGGTTCAGATCATGTGTGCAAGGACCACAAATATCACTTCTCCTGCTTGAATTTATGAGGATTTTCAGCTTCTACACTTTAGCTTCTACACACACAGATGTTCTATCTCATCTGCTAATATGAAACCTTTCGCCCTTGCCGTCTTTGGCAAAAGTATGCACATTTGCTGGACTGGTAGCCTGGTCTGCGAAGTCTCTACAAAATCAGCATGTCAGCATATCTCTGCATTTTCAAGTCCTTTAGTACCTTCCATTCACTTCAATGGAATTGTAGCTTACATCTTGATTTACATGGCCTCCCATGTTAGTTGTGTTTAACATCAGCTAGCAGTTCATATGTATTCTTTTGCAACTTGCGGTTACTACTAGCAAGTGTGTATTTGTCCTCTGTGTAAGTCGGTCATAAGCATTTTCTTTGTGTCTGTGAGCAATGAATCTAAATGTCTGCGTAGCTTCATGCAGGGATGCATATGTGTTTCATGTCTAAGGCATCTACGTCATAGTTTCAATCTTGACGACATCAGCCTCTGCATGGTCTCCATCAGTCCAATTGATCATTCGAAGGCAAGTTTATATCTTCAGAGATGCCATCAGGATAGTGTCTGAATGGCTGTCTGCGTGAATACCATTTCTCACACCTGCAATACATTGACGATGGAGATGAGGGACCCAGGAACCTTTAATAATTTCTCTGGGCCTCATTACAAGTATGGAGGTAGCCATTCCGCTCTTAGCGGCATGGCTACCCCCATACCGGGTACCGGGTCCGGCTTCCTTGAATGGGGAAATACCGGCCCATTCCGATCTTGGAGGACCCGGTATTTCCCCATTCAAGGAACCTGGACCCAGTACATACCCATTCCCATTTGAGTCCACATTGGCTCAATGGGAATGGGGAGGATGCTAACAACAGGTCCGTTAATGACGGGCCTGTTGTTAGCATCCTGGTCTGCTCGCGGGACCCTTAGCGGGACCCGCGAGCAGACCTCGTAATGAGGCGGTAGGGGGTTAACTCCCTACCGCCTGGGTCATAATGAGGCCCTCTGACGCCGAGATGAGAGTGGGATAGGTGGAAACGAGGGCCAAGTTTAAGTCTCCCTCTTCTTGATCATACCGTTTCTAGCAGGCCAGAAAGGGCGGGTGATCCTGGCGTGATCCTGCTTGGCTCTAGTGCCGACTCTATGGAACTCTGTTCATCGTGCCTTAAACAACTTTTTTTCCTTTCTGCCTGTAAACACCTGCCTTTTGAATCAGTTGAATGCTGCAAACTGGTTTATCTGCTCCAGCCCTCCTTGGACTGGGAAACAAAATTGAACCGGGCACCAAAATAACAGATGGCCATGTTCATGAATCGCAGTTTGTGACTTTTCCCTTTAAACCGAATAAGATCTGGCACACATTTTTGGGGGAAGGGAAACGTGGCAAATTGGGCATTTTAAAGCATGTTTTGTCAGTAAAACTGGTTAAAATGTCCAAGTCATTAAAGTTGCCCAGTTCTGGAAATGGGAAGAATTTACTGGGGGAACCCTATCATGCTTGGAGGGGCAGAGTCATGGAGAGGAGGGGTTGGGCAGAGGGTCGTGGTCCCAGGCAAGGTCACCTAATACAGTATCTCTTCATAGAACCCAATCCTGGAGGTTTGCATAATTACAAAGGGCATTATGGGAACATGAGTATGTCTTGATTGTACATTTCAAACGTATTCAGTAAGAAACCCTTTTGAGTGAAAAATGGAAGTTGGGCTCTGCAGTTTTAATTGGTCACACTACTCAACCTAAGAAAAAAATGTCTACATTGCAGGACATGTATACCAGTCTGGGCTACTACAACAAGCGCATGAGGATTTGGCTGATTTTGTATTCAGTTGTTCATGCTGAGTCTACTATAAGTGTGTGAGTTGAAAGGTGGGTTGCTCGTGAATTTGATAACTCACCTTCAGGACAGATACTTCCAGTCTGCAGTGCGCTGAGCCTTCTGAAAGCCGCTTGCCTGCTTCAGCTGAGTTACGAGTGGGCAAGCCCCCGGGACAGGTAGGCAAGACATGCTTTGCTGGAGCTCCGTTCCGGGAAGGCATGTTTTACCCTACTCAGTCTTGTTCCGGCCCATTTCCTGTGCTGAATTAGTTGCCCACATTGGCTTAGAAAACTGCCCCACACTGGCCCACCAGGACGGCCCTTCAGTTGCTAGCACCAAGAAGCCCGTTGCCCAGTGTATGCATCGTTTTACAAATGAACTACACCCAATTGAAGTCCCCACATCTGGACGGCATGAGTGCAGAAAAGATATGCCCTCCTGCATCACAACTCTGCCCTGGCGTGCTGGTGCTGGTATCTGCAGAGAGCAGAGGTCAAAGTGGGCAGTAACAAAAGGGTACAACTTTCCGTGACTTCTCAGGGCAATCCATGATCATTCCCTTATTTTATGTAACCCATATTACTATAGCAAAACAAAAAGGTGAGGGCTGGAAGGTTTTGAATTAATCATAACCACAGGCACAGCTCTGGGCAACCCTCCAGACCATCGTTTTTCAGCCAGTCACACCATTACAGAAAGGGAAAACCCATATGCAAATCAGGCTTGGTCCTACCCCAAAAGGGGCAGTCCAGCCGAACCGCTAGGTCACACGTACGAGACTACAAGTATCCCCAGACATGTTTCAGCCTTGTTGAGCATCATCAGTGAGGAGTAGCTTGGGCCTCTAGGCCCGGCACACTCGGGACCCACGTCTGGGCATACCATCCCACTCGGGGTGACTTTAGAAAAACAAAAAGGTGATGGCTGCAAGGTTTTAAATTAATCATAACCGCGGGCACAGCTCTGGGCAACCCTCCAGACCATAGTTTTTCAGCCTGCCAAGCTATTAAAGAATGGGAAAACCATATGCAAATCAGGCTTGGTCCTACCCCAAAAGGGGCAGTCCCGCCTGAACTGCTAGGTCACATCCCTTCTGCATGGGACCACAAGCAACCCCAGACATGTTTCAGCCTTGTTGAGCATCATCAGTGAGGAGTAGCTTGAGTCTCTAGGCCCGGCAGACTCAGGAACCACGTCTGGGCACAACCATTCCACTGGGGGTGAATTTAGCAAAACAAAAAGGTGATGGCTGGAAGGTTTTGAATTAAGGTTAAGATTCAATCTAAACTTTCCAGCCATCAACTCTTTGTTTTTGCTTTGGCACCCCGAGTGGGACGGGTATGCCCAGACGTGGGTATTCCCAGAGCAATGGCAGAGGTTAATATTCATTTTGAACCTGCCAGCCATCACCTCTTTGTTTCTGCATCCAAATTACCATGGCAGGGCTTCAACTTTAAAAACACTTTCAAAAAACGTCTTTGCTACTGTGGATTCGTACCAGAGCCTTGCTGATAACCAGCCAGTGTAACAGGTCACTGCTCTACCTTGCATGTCTGGATTGCTGTTGTTTATTTCAATAAACTGCTTGGGACATAAAACGCATTCCCAAGCACCCAAAAAGCACAGCTAGGCAGCGATCTGCATATGAATTGCTGTAGGTGCAGCTGTGTTTGCAGGTCGGTAATGGGAGGGGTCTGTCTGGCAATAGACATGGGCATGTCCCTTTAGAGGTGCGACTGGTGGGTGATTGGAAGGGGAGACTGCATGAAGCCGCAGGCTTTGGGTTCAATGACAAAGTAATGGTGGTCATTTAAGTCCATTTTCTTGCACTGTGTTTTCTTCAGTCTTGCTAGAACTATTGTAAAACTCAGGGTGGAGTGGAGGAAAGAAGTGCTCGGTATGGGGTTTAATTGGGGGGTGAATATGGGGGGTTGGAGTCGGCAGAAGAGGGGTGGGGCAACGGGAACATAGTTCCACTACTTTTTATTTGACACTTCGACCACGGGTTGGGAGTATGGGTAGAGCATATATGCACCAACAAATGATGGAGCCACAGCAGTGCGTAACTCTTTTGTAGTATACACGACTGCAATTCAATACGTGAATGAATAGGCAGATCCGGAAAACTTAATTTTCTTAATAAGGTTTTTAGTGGTGCTGTCCTTTCACCATTGCATGAGAGGCAGAATGTCCAGCTAATGTATCATCCGTGTCCATCATCAGGGCTGATTCTACAATCAATACAAACACAGATACATCTACGTTGAATCTGCGTCTGTTCAAGGATACATTCATATTTGATATGCCTTACACACAAAATGCACCCCTTTCAATTGTAGAATAAATAGCTCTGCTGATCACAGCTAATAGAAAAAAAAGTACATGCTTATTTGAGTTTAGGATATGCTCCTTTCCTATTAAGTTACTTTCCAATTTTGTTCGTCAGAGTCCCCTCACTTTATTTAGGGATTGAGCCCTGGGTGGTGCTAAAGAGCGACGCTGGAGTCAGAACTAATAATCAAAACTACAAGTTCCAGCACGCAAAGTGATGATTGTAGGGTATAAATCCAGGACTGGATTAATTTATCCAGCAACTGGCCCATTTCCCGTTTCTCCTTTTAGCCTAATGACCAGTGGGTGGGAGCGGTTAGGAGAGGTGTGCCTCTGCTTTGTTGTTTTATTGTTTATTTATTTATATAGCGTGCCTGGCCCTCTAGCATCTGGGAGCTTGCAAAAGATTAGGTTACAGGTACAAATAGAATAACATTACAAAAGTATAGTACAACAGGACATGTAGATTCAATATGATACAGTATAGTACAGGTAGCAAGGCAACTGGCAGGCAATATAGGTACAAGAGTTTACATACAATAGATACAATATGTACAGTTCAGGTGGGTGACGTTAATGGTCACTGGCGTGTAGCCATAGTTTGACGTTAGTCTTGAAGGAGGGAAGGGAGGACAGCGCTCTTATGTTGTCAGGTAAAGAGTTCCAGAAATGGTCTGCTAAAACTGGAAAGCTAGATCCTTTGTTTTTTTTAGTTTAAAGTTAGGGATTCTGATGCTGTTGGAATAAGCCTTTCTGATAGGTCGATCTGAAGAGTGTTTACTGAATCTCTCCGAGAGGTAGATAGGAGCCTTATTGTTAAGGCTGTTCTGGGTCAGGTTTAGTGTTTTGAGTTTGATTCTGTCTTTGATGGCTAGCCAATAGGTAGATCGTCTAGCGTCCGAGATATGGTGTTTTTGGGGATGCCTAAGGCAGTTCTTAGGGGATTACTTTGGAGGGTTTGGAGTTTGTTGATGTTGTGATTACTGGTGCCCAGGTATAATGCGTTGCAGTAATCTAACAGATAAGATTAGAGCTCGTGCAACTGTGGTGCAACTATCAGTAGTCAGAAATGGTTTGCATGCGTGGATCAGTTTGCACGTGTAACTAGTTGCCGAGGCTGTGGAGTTTACTTGCTTGTTGAGGTTAAGTGCCGAATCTAGGTAAAAACCTAAAGTTTTCACTTCCTTAGCAACTTTGATTTGGATGCCGTCAATGGCGATGGAGTTGTATTGGTGATGGTGTTTGCTCAGTCTATTGGTGGGTCCTATGATTAGGAGTTCAGTCATTTCGTCATTAAGACATAAACCTTGGGTGGCTATCCAGGTTTGTATAATTTGGTAGATTTTGTTGATAAGTCCTACATCTTTGTCGTAGTCACCCTGAATAGGGATGAGGATCTGGGTGTTGTCAGCATAATTGGTGTATGAGACACACAGAGTGTTTGTAAAAATGTTATTCAAAGTAGGGGAGACGCAAGACCCCTGCGGTACACTGCATATGATAGGCAGTGGGTCAGCAGATGAGGTGGGTGGAAAGACTCTTATGGTCTTGTTGTTTAGGAAAGAGTTTATATATGATGATGCCTCTTTGGAAAAGTTGGCAGCAGATTTGAGGTGTTTGCATAGGACTTTATTGTCAACCAAGTCAAATGCGGCGCAGAGGTCTAAGAGTAGAATAGAGATTTTACCTCTATCTTTTTCGGTCAACCAAATGGTTTTTAAGATCGAAGAGGGCTGTCTGGGTTCCATGTCTTGGCTGGAAACCAGATTGTTGGGTGCCTTATAAGTTGTTGACTTCCAGATAGGACTGGATCTGGATATAGGCGGCTCTGTCTAAGATTTTGAGGAGAAATGGAACTGTCGTAATTGACCTATAGTTGGTTGGTACACTCGGGTCCAGGTTAGGTTTTCTTAACAGGGGTAGTACCCAGGCATCTTTGCGATTGGTAGGAACAGAGCAGGATTTAAATTACAAATTAATGAAGGAGGTGACAAAAGGGGCTAGATCCTTGGCAGCTTCTTTGATAATGGGCGCTGGGCAGGCGTCCCCAAGACATCGGGAAGGCTTGCGTGATCTAATGATGGTTTCTGACTCACTATTTGAGATTGATCTAAATTTAAATTGAGTGGTTGTTTTGATTTGGTTGTTAGCGAGTTCTTGCAGGATGGCATTTTGGGTTGTAAGAGCGATCTTATAAAGCAATGTTTTCTTGGCCAGTATTTTGTCTTGCAGCATGGTCATTTTGTTGCATAGGGCATTTGTATATTCGTGCACCACATTTTGTTTTTGGTACATGAGTCGATGGGGGCAATGGGAGATTCTAATTCTCTGAGTATCGAGAAGATTTCTCTGGTGCTTGAGCTGGCTTTTTCGATTCTTTCATTGAAAGTTTCTTTTTTAGTTTGTATAATTTCTTTTTTGTATCTGGTTACGAGGAAGGAGAGGCAATTTTTGTTATGGGACGACGGGTACTTTTTCCAGGTAGACTCTGCCTGTCTTTTTTCTCTATGATGGGCTTTTAGACTAGGGGTAAACCAGGTGTTAAGATGCGCAATCGGTTTTTGTTGTAGTGGAGCAATAGTGTCTATGGAAGCATTGATGGTGTTATTATACAGGTTGACCTATTCTGTAGGGTCAGTAGAGAGGTGGGTAGGATTGTTAATAGGTTGGATCAGAGGTAGGAGGTTAGCAACCGTATGTTCTTTTTGCATCCGGTTACGGCTTGCAGAGATAAAGGCATGGGTATGTTGGTTGGTGGGCTGTCTTGGATAGTGAATGGGATCAGACAGTGATCCGTCCAGGCACAAGGTTTAGTGGCAGTGATGCAGGAGGTGCATTTGATATCTGCGAGCCAGTCCAGAATGCGACCTTTAGTGTGAGTGGGTTCAGTGTTTCTGATGGTGAGGCCAGCTTCAGCATTGTTGTTAGCTAGAATAGTAGCGTTGGGATATTTAGGATTGTTGAGACCCAGCTTAAAGTCAGCAAGTAGGAGGATTTGGGGTCCAGGTTAGGCGTTAGTGTTCAGAAGAGTTGTTATGTCTTAATCAAATGTACCTAGTTGTCCTGGGGGTCTATAGATTGCATGTATTGTATGGTGATGGTGCGAGAGGGAGATATCCCTAGTTTGACTGAGAGTAGCTCTGCTGAAGAGAATGACATGAGTTCTATTTCTTTGATGGCTAAATCAGATTTACAGATGATGGCTAGGCCACCTCCTTTAGATGTTTGTCTATCCTTTCTAATTATGGTTAAATTGGCTGGGATAGCTAAAGTAAGGAAAGGTCCAGCTGCTTTGTGGAGCCAAGTTTCAGTGACAACTAGAAGGTCAAGTTGGTTATGACTAATGATATCAGCAGTTTCTGTTGCATGGGCCACGAGGGATCTGATGTTGATCATGGCTCCTTTGATATTGATGTTTTCCTTGAGAGGGTTTTTGGTAAGAGCTTTGCTGGTGGATCCAGGGGCACTAGGTAAATTAGTTGAGCAGGTTGAATTGGGAATAGCTTTGGTTTCAGGTGGATTGTGATTGGGTCACTTGGGCAGTGATTGGGCATGCCGGTTTGTAAGTGCGGCGGAGGGCTTAGTGAGTGTAGAGCCTAGTCTATGGTTTCTCGATTTGGTAGTGCAAGGCTGACTCATTGTGGGCTTGTTGGCCGAGTGGGGGATCCATAAGGGTTCTGATGACTGTTGCTTATGGTCATTCTTGAAAGTGGTAGTCTCTTGACTTAGGGTCGTTAGCTGATAGCAGGGGGCGATAATGTTGAGGTTGTTGAGCTTCGGTATATATAATTCTGGTAGGAAGGTTGTTGGTAAGACATGCTGGGCCTGGGATAATTTGGAAGTCATGGGGCCCCATTCCGAGTATGGCGATAATCATGGCGTTATTTGCGCCATGACACCTCCCATATCAGTACCGAGTCCGAACTGGTTCAATGGGGACTTACCGGTCCATTCCGACCTTGGAGGGACCGGTAAGTCCCCATTGAAAAAAACATTCCCCATTCCCATTTCAGCCCCCATAGGGCTCAACGGGAATGGGGAAGTAGCTAATAACGGTACTGCAATTTGCGGTACCGTTATTAGCTCTAAAGTCCCTTAACGGGTCCCGTCCTTAACACCTGGTCAGACCAGGCGTTAAGGAAGGGACCGGCTAAGGGAAGTCGGAATAGGGCGCAAAGGGATCCCCGGCACCTGTGTCCTTACCGGTGCCGGTAATCCTTTGCGCCCAACTCGTAATGAGGCCCATGGTTATGTTTTGTGTACGTAAGGGCGCTGCCATGGTGATAGCGAAGGGTGTATGAGAGCCAAAAAGTAAGCGTGATATGGCAATCAGAGGTAGGATCGTGGCTGGGTTCTGGTAGGTAGGCACTAAACAGTATGGTAGACTGAACGATGAGGGTTTTTGGGTAGATTTAGTTTAGGTTAGTGTGGTGACAATGGGAAGTAGTAATCCATCATGGTTTTTATGTATGTATTGATGAGGGATGGAGAATATTTGGATATGAGTTATGAAACTTTGTGAGTTATGATTTTTTTAGCAGGTATTAATGTTTTTTAATATGACATACAGATGTATGTTTATTTTTGCATTGGAATTATTTAATAACATTTGTAATATGTTTTAATGTAGATAGCAAGTTGTGTCATCCCATATCCACTGGTCCAACCTATATATTTTCTTGTATATCTTACCTGAAGGACCAGGGTTTGTATTACAGGTAACCCCTTTTGTTTAGAGTGGCAATACAGGCCAGGAGTGTTGTGGGCTGGACGGGCCAGAAAATGCATGATAAAGACCTAGTGAGGGAGGTAGAACCTGATACTGATCGGTAAGGTTAGTCTAGTGACAGAGGTTACTGCTAGGAGCCATTTCAAAACAGTAGACAGTTAAGTGTGCTAGGATCAAGATACGGTACCTGCTATATAGAGGATGCATTCATTTAGTGTGAGTTAGGCATACTGGGAGCAGAGGCACCCACGTAGTAAGGTTAGCATAGATAAGTACAGAGGCAACCGATACAATACAGATTTAAGGAAATTGAATGAAATAACACTAGAATGAGCAAATGCAGAGTGCCAGTCAGGCTAGAGTATAGTAATGCAATGTATTATAGTTTGAAAAAAGGCAGCAGATGGTAAGAGACTGGTGTTAACAATGAAGGGGGCAGGGCGTGGTAGCGCACTGATGGACATTTATAACAGGCGAGATCAGGTTATGGTGTAGCAGTCTCATGCAATGAGGATTGAGAAGTAGTCTACAAGTAGCAAAGGCAAATAGAGCGTGCGCTACCTAGTGCAAGGTTAGATTACAATGTAGCGCAAGGTTACATGTGGAGTGGAATGCAATGTAATGCGAACAGGTAGCAACGATGTTCACCAGTTAAGCCAAACAGGGATGTTAAAGTACAATTGTAATATAGGCATATATGCATATAGGGGTCAGTGTCAAGTAGGTGTAGGAGTACAGTACAATACGATCAGCGAGCATAGAGAAAAGTAGTGACAAAGGGAGGTAAATGTGATTTAACAATAAACAGTGATCCAGTGTAAATTATTATGAAGACATTAGTGATTTGCAATCTTACTTCGCTGGTAATAAGCGTGGAGCAAACAGTGTGAAGATCAGCAATAGAGAAGCATGGAACGCTAGTGTTCAAAAGAATAGATCTCAAAGCGCAGTGCGGTCCAAGTCTTAACGGGTAGGGTGTTGGGATGGGCGAAGGTGGTATAGGCCTCTGCAGATGAAAAAGTAATTTGGGTAGAGAGTCGTGGCACTGTTCACTGGAAGTCCCTGGACAGGCACAGGACAGGCACCTTAGTGTATTCCTTGTTGGGGGCCGGCTCACAGCTGCCGGTGCCCCAGGATAGTTTTTTTTTAAAACTTTATTTAGACTTCCGCAGGTACAATATACACTTAATCACATCATAGTTACTCAACATACAGACTGGACACATTTTACACTAATAAACTTTGATATATCGTCACCCAAGTTCATTTTCTTCAAGATTCGCCTTATCGGCTAGATATTGCGTATACTGCGTATACCTTCCCCAGATGTTTTTGGGACGCATTGCGGGATGCATCAGGCCGATGTATATTTCCTCATTATCATTCACCCAGAGAATGTAATTTTCCTAGTCACTTCTAGCGTGCAGGGTTTTGCATTTGCATTTCCATTTCAGTAGTATTGCCCTTTTGGCCAGTAGCAACCCAAAGTTAAGTAATTTCCTCCATGTCGGGTTCATCTTCTCCGTGACCCCCAACAGACATAGGGTCCCGGACCACTCTATCGCTGATCCGCCATTTCATCCATCACTGAACATATGTCCGCCCAGTATCCCTGCAATTGCGTGCACGACCAAAACCTGTGGAGGGTGTCAGCCTATTCATTCCCGCACCTGGGACATACACCATCTGTCGTTGGGAAAATGCGTTTTAATTTGGCTGGCGTGTAATGTATTATTTGTATTATTTTGTAATGTATTAACTTGTATCGCGCATTGCATGAGATCTGTCATGTGAGATCACACACCCGTACCCACTGCTCGTTGGTAATAGTGTGTCCCAGGTCTATTTCCCACTTCTCCTTGGTACTGTGGGCCACCGGGGTATAGGCGGTGATTATGAATTTGTACAGCGTCGAGGCCGTGACCTTGCCCTTCCCAGCTGTGAACATGTATCTCAACCCAGGGTATATTGTGGGCTCTGACGGGAATGCCCTCCATAGCTTTGCTATAGCTGACCTCATCCGGTTGTAATTCATTCTCTATCGCAGTGTATCACCAACAGTGTTTTCACTGTTTCCCATTTGATATATTTCTTGCCTGGGAATAGATCGCCTATCTGATTAATACCACTGGTACCCCAGTGTGTTGCTATATCCTCGTCCATTGTAGGAGGCATATGTTGGGTGCCCCAGATTGGCATGGACGGGTGATATCATGTTTCCTGGCCCTGCGTTTTGGCTATCTTGGCCCAAGCTGTGTATGCAACTCATCCAGAACAGGACTGCGAGACTTGTCCTTGGCCTCAAGCCCAGGGACCTGATCTCTCCAGGACTGAAATCACTACACTGGCTCCCAGTGACTGCAAGGATCAAGTTCAAAACCCTCTGCATTGTCCACAAGGCCGTCTGGGGCCTTGGGCCAAAATACCTCCAACTCTCTCTTCCTAAATATCTTCCTTCTCGAGCTCTTCGCTCATCTGCCTCCAACTCCCTCAGGATCAGCCGCTTCTCCAAACAACGAGTTGGAGGCAGATCTCTCTCCTCTGCAGGGGCCTCCCTCTGGAACAGCCTTCCTGCCTCCTTGAAACTTGAGGAGAACCATCTCCGGTTCCGAAAGCACCTCAAAACCTTCCTCTTTGCCTCTGCTTTCTCTCCCCCTCTCCCCTGCTAAAATTACTGAAACTGCACTGAATCTGCAACTGGGCCACTTACCGTTCTCGATCCCTGCCCAGCCTCTCTCCCCTGCACTGCCTCCCGGGCAACCCCTGCACTGCGGGACTGTGTCTGTATCCCTACAGCCCCCCTTACCTAGCACTTGTCTGCACTTACCTCGCACTTGCCACCAGCTGGCCCTTGTTATTTATAATGTTTTTTGCTTATAACCCTGTACTGCACTTTCCCCTCTCCCTTTCCCCTTGCACTTTTCCCTTCCCCTTTACCCTTGCACTTGTGCAATCTGAATGACACTTGGCCTAGTAGGATCGTTGTCTGTCTCCCCTTTGTTTCCCCCCCTGCCTCGTCGCGACTTGAAACACTTGTGTATAGGCGCGTTACAAATGCCATATCATATCATACCATACGTCACTAATGCCGGGTCTCGAGTATTGTAGCGCTTGGGAGGTGCCTTTGCTATTCCCTGCAGGTGCCCGTGCCATTCCGGGTTCGGTGTGCCAGTCACAGGGTCTGTAGGGACGAGAAAGTCAGGCGCCCATTGCGATGCATGGTATGCTTGTGCTGCCAGGTAATAAGTTTCAAAATCTGTGGCTGCCAGGCCCCCTTGTGCGCACTGATCTGTGAGTGCACGCCAACTCAACCTTGCCTGTCCATTCCCTATCAATGTTGTGCATGCACCCTTTATTTTCAAGAATAAGGCCCTGCCTGGCCATACCGGGACTGTGCTAAACAAATAGAATAGTTTTGGCAGGATAATCATTTTGATCAGGGCAATCTTGCCCATCATTGATATCGGGAGGGATTTCCGGCCCTCCATTTTAACACATAGAGCGTCCTCCAGAGCCAACTAGTTCAATGTGCGTGAGAGTTGTGCCGTCCTTGCTACATAAACCCCTAGCTATTTAATACATGTGGTGCTCCATTGGAGTCCGTGAAGATCCGGTGGCTGGACTGTTGCATCCGTAAGGGGAAAGATTTCAGATTTGGCTGAATTCAGTTTCAGTCCTGAATGCTCCTCAAAATTTGTCACTGCCGCCAATATTCTACCAAGATTCTGTTCAGGGTCCCTTACATATAGCAGTATGTCGTCGGCATAGAGCGTGATGATTTCCAGCCTTCCATCTAGCAGCAATCCCAGTTTGCCATATTTGGCCCTAAGTAAGTCTGCTAACGGTTCTATTACAAGTGCGAAAAGTAGTGGGGACAGTGGGTAACCTTGCTGTGTGCCTCCGAGTAATTCCAGAACTTTAGTTAGGGAGCCATTGATGTTTATTCTTGCATGGGGACGAGTGTACAGTACCCTGACCCATTTTATAAAGTTTTTGCCAAATACATAATTCCTCAGGACTGTGTCAAAGGACTTCTGCATATCTAATGAGACTGCTACCCCTTGTAGTTCCTTCAGGACAGCAGCTAATATATTATGACAGTGACATATATTGGATGCTGTGGATCTAGCCGTCACAAAGCCCGCCTGGTCTTTGTGAACCATATACGGCAAGAGGGGTGTCAGCCGGTTTGCCAGAATCTTGGCAAAAATCTTGACATCAGTGTTTATCAATGAGAGCGGTCTGTATGATCCACAGTCCTCTGGGGGCTTCCCCTGTTTAAGGAGTAGGGTAATGATAGCTTCCCTTGTGGTGTTTGGTAATTCCACTTCTTCCTGGGCCTCTAACCAAACTGTGTGTAATTTAGGAGCAGGGAGGCCCGCAAACTCCTTATAGAACTCAGAGCCCAAGCCATCCGAGCCTGGAGCTTTGCCATTGGGAAAAACTTTTATAGCGTCTGCTATTTTGGCCTCGGTGATCGGTGCCTCCAGTGCTTCCCTAGCGGTAGCCGACAGCAGCATTGTTGGTATTTTGGTGAGGTATTGATCTATCTCTTGTTCGGTGGCTGCACTTTGGGGGGAGTACAGCCATTTATAGAAGTCATAGAATGTACCCTCTATCTCTGTGTGGTCAGTAGTTACTTCCCCATCTGAGCGTGTTATACCTGGAATGGTTGCATTCCTGCATTCACCTCTCACCATGCATGCCGGGAGTCTGCCGGGGCTCTCCTGCTCTCCATACCGTCTCGCTGCAGCGGGCCTGTCAAAGGACCAGATATCTCGATCCGCTACTTTCCTGAACTCCTCTATCTGATTTTTAATCTCCAATCTCAAGTGGGGGAACATGTCCTGAATATATCGCTCCTGATCTCTAGAGATGTCCTTTTCACTGCGCTGTAGCTCCCTGCGAATGTCCTTCAGTACTCCGAACTCTGTGGACATTGCAGTACCCCTTATGCATACTTTAAAGGCTTGCCACAGTGTTGCCTTTCTTGACACTGAGCCTTCATTGTTCTCAAAATATTCCTCTATATATTGGGCCAATGTGGACCTGTAGACATGATCTAGAAGCGCCGCAGACTTAAATCTCCACGGGGGTCTGTGCATTCTCAACTCTGGGATTTGTATCATTATCTGTATTGGGGAGTGGTCAGAATATGTTCTCAGGTGTATCTGTGTATTGGTTACCCAGCCGAGGATCTCGTGGGACAGTAACCATACATCTATCCTGGAGTGCATATCATATACTGAAGAGTAATATGTATACGCTTGTCTCGTGCCACGCAGGGTACGCCAGGCATCCCGCAGACCGAACTCGGACATGTGATTCAGTATTGTATGGGTTGCGTTAGTCAGGGCCCTGGAGTGATCTGAAGTGCGATCTAAGTGTCTAGGGAGGTATTTATATCTCCTCCACATATGTAGCGTGCCTCGGGGTATACAGCCAGCTTTCCGAACAATGCAGTATAGAAGGTGGGGTCATCTACGTTGGGGCAGGATATATTTTTAAGTAGTACTTCCTTCTCCTTAAGGTGGCTGTGTACTAGGACGTACCGGCCCTCTCCAACAGCCTCACTATTCAGGTGTGTGAACGGGGCAGATCTGTGTATCAGCATCACCACGCCCCAGGCCCGGCTGGAGTAGGACGTGTGGTGACATTGCGATCCCCAATTGGGAGCTAGCTTTTCCGCCTGGGGTCCCATTAGATGTGATTCTTGGAGGAATGCTATCTTGGGTCCCAGTCGGTTTATATAGGCCATTATCTTCCTGCTCTTTATCGGGGAGTCCAGGCCGCGGACATTCCAGCTCAATAACGAGACACTATCCTTGTCTCCTCTAGCCATTATCATGTGAGTACATCACAACATGTGCACTACATCTGTCTGTCTCCTGTATCAGTACCTGTGGTTTTTTAACTATTAATCCCCCTTCTCACCCGCTTCCCCCACCCCTCCTTCATAGTTCCATAAACTTCAACTATGTTGCCCTCTGCCCCACCCTCCTTTTGCAATTCCTCTACCATGCGTTCGCAGTTGGGGGTGTCGGCCGCAGCGTCCCCGGCCCACCAGTTTATGCATTACCGGTTGTCCTGCCCAATATTTCTAGAACACATTCTAAATCTTTGAAAACGCCTACATTTCCCACATCCGTGGAATCATAATTTGCCATAAAAGAAAGTAACAACAACATTTACACAGTCTGAATTAAACATTCAGAATTTGTCTACATCTTCTATATCGTTGTTTCCACTCCCTATGGTGGATCTCGCCTCTGTGTCAGCATTTCAGATGTCGATGTCGTCTCTCGGCTGTTGTGACGGGAGAAGGATGTTGGTTTTGACACAACTCGTTGCTTCCTCAGGGAACGTGAAAAAATAGGTTTTGTTGTTATGCGCAGTCTCAGTCTTGCCAGGTAAAGCATTGCGTAGGGAACCTGTCTCTCATGTAGTAGTTTCTTGACGCCTGTAAAGGAATGTCTTTCCTTCTGAACCGCCAGTGTGTAGTCAGGGAATATGCAGATAGTGTTGGCCTCCCAGTGTAGGTCTTCTTTTTCCCGGGCTGCTCTCAAAGTCTCTATCTCTATAGTTCATCAAGCGTGCTATGATGGGCCTAGGGTACGCTCCTGGTTTAGGGCAGGGTGCCATTGTTATGTGTGCATGTTCCACGATGAACATGGGTGACCAGCCCGGATCTCCTAGCAGATCTTTCAGAGGTTTTTCCACAGCGTTCTCCATGGGGCCCTTGAGTGCTTCCTCCAGGACTCTGATGATCCGTATGTTATTGCAGCGGGATCTGGCCTCTAAGTCTTCACATTTCAGTCTGACAGTCCCCAGGTCTTTTGCCATAGTCGTGACCGTGTTACGTAGTGCCTCCAGTGCATCCTCTGTGGTACTAATACGGGTTTCAGCCTTTGTTATGCGGCTGGTGGATTTCTCCAGCTGGCTTTTAATGGTTGCCACATTCGCCGTGATTCCATCCAGCTTATTACTAAGCACTGCGAAGCCCTGCTGCATCGCCGTGAAAACTGCTTGTGGATCCATAGTCGTCGGTGCAGTGGTAGGATCCACTATCGGTGATGGTGCGGTGGCCATGTCCTCAGCGGGTGCTTTCCTAGCTGGGGTGGTGTACTTGTCAATGTCGCCTCAGTCCTTTCTTAGGGCCCAGACCTTTTGGTATTGTCTATTAACCTTCAGGTATCTATAGCAGGTCGCACAGTCAGTGCGGTGATCCTTGTACACAGTGAATGGTCCACAACTGACACCCCACTTGCTGGCCTCCAGTGGTGCAGGAGTGTGGATCTCCCAATACATTCACTTATGGGAGCACCCCCCTAGAGTAGCTGACCAGGTCCCTTATTTGTTTGATCCAAACAATGCGTGGGAGCAGTTCCTAACCCTGTTCCTCGTGATGATGAGTTGATGGAGTCTGCCAGTTGATCCTTTACCAGGAAGCCACCTCGCGTGTCTGAGATTGTCACAGGGGGACGATGTGGGGGCAGCGTGGTGTCCCTCTAGTCTCCTCAATGTTGAACCTGCCCTTTAGCCTTACTCCCAGTTAATAGAGGATCCTACGGAGGTGGTGTGAAGACACTCTGTTTCTTGTCCCAATGATGTAACTAAAAGGTGTCACCATGTGCCTTGGACCCCTTTACCGTGGCCAGGTTGTTGCCAAATCTCCAGGGGGGTTCCTTCCGCTTACCACTGGTTCCCCAGCAGGGGCCCTACCGCCGCCGCTCACTAGGGGTGGTGGGGCAGTGGTTCGCACATGTAGATATCTCTAGTGCGCTGCTTAGTAGCCTCTAGCGGCAATAAAATCTGACCTCGGGCTCCTCCACGGGGGATCATGAGTTCAGTTCCACTATAGTCTTGTGCCTTCGCTTGGAGCTTGCTGTTTGCGCCTTATTGTACCCTTTGAGTTGGTACGGCATGCGCTCTTTTGATGGTGAATAAAGGTGTTTGTGGTGCCTTTCCCATGATCACACGAGAGCAGTGATGTATCGGGTGTGCAGTGGGTAATCCGGTATGCCCTTACTGCCCTGTGGGGCTTCGTTTTCAATGCAGTGTGTTTCGGTGGTTTCTCACATTAATGGGCTTGTTTTCCAAACAGTTCAAATGTAATGCGTAGGCACATGGGGCCGACTGTGGCGCAGGGCTCTTTCCCCGTTCTTCACTCTGTGCCTCGTGCACAATGTAGTGTGCAGGCAGCTCGGGTGGCTAAGGGCGTGCTACCCATTGTGGCCTCTTTGTAGTACGCATGCCTGCCCGAAAGGGAAATGGGCATAGTGATTTGTAGTCGCGTTTTACCAGGTCCGTCGCTGTACTGTGCCGGGGCCGACTGCAGCTGTTACGGTACAAGCAGGTGCTCTACAGGTCACTGGAGCACCTGCGACCTTCGAGCGTGGATTTCCCAGTTTTCGGATGAGCGTGTCTGGAGCTTCGTCCGCCTCTGCTTGCCGACCAGTATCTTTTCCTTGCCAAGGAGCTGCCTGGTCTGTCGCTGGACGCACCCCTCCTCGTCGCTGCTTCGGCTGTTATGGTGTTCCACTACGGGGCATTCAGATTGCTCAACGATGCTCGGGGATCTCTTCACGGAACAGCGCCACACTTTCCCAGCAAGTCGGCTAGTGGTCCGTGCTCAAGACGAGGTAAGCTCGGGCAAAACCGGGTCTTAATTTCAAAGTTATTGCATTAGGGGCCCAGGCCACCGCGGGAGCTCACTCGGCGAGGAGTATCTCGTTGATGTTGCGGTCATCTCCCAGTCATTCAGCGAAAAAGAAGTGCTGAAGAATCTGCAAGCTTCATTGGATACCATCGCGATGTGGTATATCGACTGGTGGATAGAAGTCAACACCAGCAAGACAACTGCAATGTTGTTCACCAGAAAGAAGATCAAGGTGCACCCGCACATCAGCCTCAATGGAGAGACCATCAAGTGGGGGAGCAGCAGCCGCTATCTCATTGTGACCCTGGACAGCAAACTCAACTGGGTAAGCCATATCAAGAATACTCAGCAGAAGGCAACAGGAAAGATGGCAGCAGTGTACCCACTCCTGAAGACCAAGTCCATGCCTTTCCCCTCCGGACAAAGATCACATCTACACGGCGATCATCAGACCTACCCGGACGTATGCCTACCCAGCATGGATGACCTGCTATGAGCGATACCGGAAGAGTCTTCAGATAGTCCTGAACCAGGCCTTGTGGATATCGTCTGGAGCTGCTATCTTCAAAAGGACAGCTGACCTTCACAGAGAGCTGGACATCGAGATGCTGGATGAACATCTAGCGAATCTGAGTAAGAACTTCTGCCAAAGACTGGACCAGAACCGGAACCCTCTGATCAGAAGACTCACTGCCACCACTGCAAACCCCTTTGACTGCTACCCGCTGCCCATCACAGCTAAGACCCTGTGAAATCAGCCCTACTGTGATAAGACCACACAGACCAAGAAGAATACTAACCCATGACTACATACTCAACCCGAGAAGATGGAGTAATGAGGCTCAAGCATCCAAAAATCACAGCTGATGGATAAAAATCTATCAGCAAGAAGAAGACAGCCACTGCTAATGACCTTTGCCAAGAGACCCTTTGCCAAAGTGTAATGATTAACAATGGTTGTTCTCGCCAGGACCTGGGGAGAGTTATGGCAGGAACGTCTCTATTAGAATGTGAGATTCAGAAACTTAATAACACCCGAGCAGCTGGGCCCCCAGCTCGCACTCCTCTCGCTCAGCGGGGACCAGCTGCTCGCTCAGTTGGGATAGGTGCCCTTGGCAGGGGTGAGTCTGGGCAAATTAACTCGACGTTCGCAGCGCAGGAACAAGCTTATCACTTTGATTTCCCAAATGTAAACGGAATAGATTATGCCGCTGGCTGGCGAAGGATGCGGCAGAGCCGTTTAACCTTTCAATCTGCTTACAGGTGTTTAACACTTGAGGGGCGTAGGGACGTGAGAGGACAGAGTGCGTGGGGCAGGGCTAGGATGACAAGGAAGAAAGGGGGCGTGAGTTGAGAGCCTAGGAGCAGCAGTTGGGCAGCATGAAGGGAAACCGGTAACGAGGCAAGGAGTGTTTTCTTTAAGTAGGGGAAATCGGGGGTGGGGGCTGGTGGATATTTTGCATCAGGGCCTAGGAAGTGGCTGGAACGGCTTAAGAATCATAGCTGCCAAGTTTCCCAGTCGCATGCGGGACTCTTCGAGCAAGTCCTGTTTTTTTCTTCATACTGCATGCTGGGTCTTGTAGGCCCATCATTACAATAGGAAAAGACAAAGCGGCACATATTCCGCAGCTCATGAGCTATGTACAAACTATGTGTAAAAAATAAATAATGCACACATCTAAAATCAGTATATGAAAAAAGTTAGCTAAAAAATAAAAATGAATGCTCAATGTTTAATCAATTTACTAACTTAATTCATACTCAATAATCCACCCAAATCTTCTAAAGATAGGGTTCAGTCTGCTAAAACTTGGATACAAAATGATAATTTAAATGAGGATGAATGTGGTAAAACCTGCGTAACAACCCAAACTCCTGATGAGGCGAGGGTGCAAGCAGTGGGGGACCGGCTGGGAGTTTTGCAGTTCCTCTACTTCTATTCTAAAAAGAAACCGTTCCGGAATATTTTCGTTTTAAAATACAAGTGTAGGAAGCAGTTGAAACTTGCGCTTCAGGGAACTGCAGGGCTGTGAGCTTAGAAGCTACATCCGAGGCACTAAAAACATTTAAACAAAAATTAGATTTTAATTTGATTTCCAAAGACGGGTTACCCTTTATGGATTCTCATGGAGTAAACCTACGGTTAATATCACGACCAGGATTGCTCTTCACAGAGGTGCCAAATGTTCACGAGAAAAGGGATAAATAAATTCAAAGAATCACACTTGTCTGCGGGGAAACACTTTTCGAGGTTATTATGAATGGCCTTCAGGCCAGCTGAATAGTGGGATAGATGCTTTACATTCTGTTTGGGAAGCAGCCCTCTGCCCATACCATGCTCAGGGCCGGATTAGCCATTAGGCCAAATAGGCCCCGGCCTATGGCCCCCACTCCTTTTAGGAACCCCACGACAACGGATCAAAATAAAGCGGTGCAGAAAATTAAAGACTTATTAGGAGATCATTTGTGAGGGGGGGTCCTGACATTTCGACTGCTTAGTGGCCTCCACTGAGTTTAATCCGGCACTGGCCAGGCTATGAATTTGCTGCTTCCGGGATATTAGCAGTAGAAATCAGACCAGGACATATATTATTAGTAGCCCCCTACACAGGAGACACAGCTCCACACTGTGCAGCAGGCTCCACGGATGCTTCACACCGCAGACAAGAAGAACTATTAAAGGGAACATCCCGTTTTCAGACCTTTTAATGTCATTCAAGCAAAAAAATTGATTTTCTTCCTCTGAATTAGTTTTACATTTTTTCTAAACAGCAATTTTTTTTTTGTCCACTCAATGATTATTTTTGAAAGAGAAATCATCTGAGACCTCTCGATGTATTTTCTCCTCTGAGGAAGGGTGACTACTCCAACAATTTCACCCCATGATCAGTTTCCCTCAGCCAAAGTCACCAGGGATATCTCAGGGATATCTCAGGAAGAATACAGGCAGGATTATAGATGAGTATTACCCCTTTCTTCCCTACAAAGAGTAACATGTGCAGTGTGTTCCTCATTCAGCCCCCACATTCCCCTTCTGAGGCATACAAGACCACAACAGAGCATTGGGGCTTGTTTGGGGTTTTCGGGGATGCCACTCTGCCCTGCCTTGCAGTCTTCTATCTTGGAAGAACCTTGAATCACCCATAATTGGGGTGGTCTGAGTTGTTCTCAAACTGGTTCAGCCAAGACACATTTTTACACCAGCACATGTCATACATTACCTTGATTTATATACAGTTTACAACCAAAACGCTTTTCTGAATTTTTTTTGGGATCCAATTTCAATGGCAATTTAACCTTTTATTGGCTCTAAATTGCCATATTATTACAGGGGTTGTCATGCATTTTAATTGATCCTTTTCTATATAACGAAACAAAGTTTGATGGGCAGTAGAATTGCAGCTACCTATATCTTGAAAACGAGCCCTTTGACTTCCTGTGATAGTGGCGAGAGCGAGTCTGGGGGGCGTATGAATGAGGGGCTAGACAGGGAAGCTGTCAAAGGGATGTAATGCCGAGTCCACTATAATTTGGCTTTGGTGAAATGACACTAAGATTCAAGGCATATGCTGGTTGAATGGATTCTCCATACAGAAGCACGGCTGCACGCCCTGCCAAAGCAACCTCATTAGATTGGCAGAGTGCATTTGTAAGTTGAGTCACATCTGTTATTTACATGTGTAGGTTTGCATTTTTCATGCTAGGCAACAATCAGTGTCTCCTCTGGGCAGTGCAGTGGCCTGCTACAGGTGTGATCTGGAGTAGAGGTCTACTCCAGCAGCCTCCAGGTCTGGACTAGGTGATGCGGTTCATCCTACCAAATGGCACCCCTCGCCCAAAAGGTGTGGGCTAGAATGGGGTTTTCTGGTCATTTGTGTGATATCTTCCCATATGGCAGGCAGGTACTGCATTTCTTTTCAGAGCAGAGTGCTGCCTTCTTACATGTGAGGGCTGACATAATCCCCCCTCTCTGAGTGATGTGGTCTCTTCCAACAGGGCAGGAGTTTAGTAGTTCTGCTCTTGGAGCTGCATGCTGTTCTCTTACGTGTGATGCCTGACGTGGTTCTCTCAGCTCAGTGATGTAGCATGTTTCTACAGGGCAGGGGTGTGGTAGTGTCTTCTCACAGCAGTAGCTAGTCTGTTATATGTGATGGCTGAAGTGGCTCTCGTCTGGGGTGATGTGGTGTCTTCCTAAAGGGCAAGGATGTGGTAGTTGTCTTGTCACAGCAGTAGCTAGTCTGTTATATGTGATGGCTGAAGTAGTTCTCTCCTCTCAGTGATGCAGTATGTCCCTACAGGGCAAGGATGTGGTCAGGGACGTCATTTCAACAAAATGCCTGGGATAGCGGAAGTGACATCACATGGCCTTTACCACATCACAGGAAGTGATGTCATTTGACCCCACCCCCAAGCAACATGGCAGTGATGGCACACAACCTTCAGATGCGTCTAACACACTCTCATTTCAGCCAGATATAAGAACCTAGGCACAGAGGAAGGTGTAATTTGTCCAGGATCATTTGAGGAATGTCATTTTTCAGATTCGATGTGGGGCCTATATGTAAAACATACATAATGCAGAATTTGTAACAGGGTAACCAAAATCTCTAATGCAGGCTACAGCTAGTGTATGAAACATCTATAGAATAATGGAAGAAGAAGTACTTGTTATCTGTGGCATTGATGTGTTAAGCCAAAAAAGCACTGACCTGGGAAGGCCCAGGAGCAAAATGCTGCACAGGCAGGGCCTGATAATGAAATATTTGACCAGGATTTCGTATCAACAAAATTCCCTGGTTATAAATGTATCTATGAGTCAGCTAGCACTACGATAGAAGAAACCTATTGAGCGGGCATAAGCTGAGGCCATCAGTCTCTGTGTGCATTTATCTTTAAGTTATGTGAGAAGCAACCACATGTTGTCCCCCACAACCAAGAGCTGAACATAACACCTTAATGTCCTAGGCTTTAATACATGACTCTTCTTCAGTATTTTTTAATGGGGTGAGGTGTAGGGAGGTGAGGGAGGGCGCACTTCACTAAAGAGTGGGGCTCAAGGCTGCTACAATTTTCAGAGCCCTATGTGCGAGGCAAATTATTCAATGACTGGAAATGCTTGGGGTCTTAACCAGGTTCTTAGGGTGCTTTGGTTCAAGATAATTTTGGATTTGATTCAAACAGTACAGCTGCAGAGCTCTGGTATGATATGAAATTTTATTTGTATCGCGCTCATACACACGTTTTCCAGAGCGCACCGAGGCAAGGGAGGGGAAAAAGGAGGACAAAAACAACTATCTTACTAGGCCCAGTGACATTAACAACCTGAAAGTGCAGGGGAGAGGGATGGGGGAAAGTACAAGGGAGAGGGGAAGAGGTGGAAAGTGCTGAGCAAGGGATAAAATCAACAACTTGTAGTGCAGCACAAGGGGTGTCTGATAAGTGCAGGTAAGGGGACTGTAGGGTTACGGTTACAGACCAAGGTGCAAGGATGGCCAGGAGGCAGGACGGGTGTGTGGCTGGGTGGGCAGGGACCTGGGCCGAAAATCAGAGGGTAGCCAGGTGCACAGAGGCAAAGCAGACAGATCAGCAACTGAGGGGAAGAGCGAAGGCAGAAGCAAAGAGGAAGGTCTTGAGGTGCTCCCAGAACCGGAATGGTTCTCCTCAAGTTTCACAGTGGCAGGAGACTGTTCCAGAGGGAGCCCCCAGCCGAGGAAAGAGATCTATCCCCAACTCATTGCTTGGAGAAGCGACTGACCCTGAGGAAGTTGGAGATGAAGGAGCGAAGAGCTTGAGTGGGAAGGTATTTACAGAGCGAGAGTTGAAGGCATTTTGGACACAGGCCCCAGAAAGCTTTGTGGACAATGCAGTGGGTCTTGAATATTACCCTTGCAGTCACTAGGAGCCAATGAAGAGATCTCAGGGCTGGAGAGATACGCCCCCAGGGTTTGAGGCCAAGGACAAGTCTTGCCGTCCTGTTCTGGATGAGTTGCAGAGGGCGGAGAGTAGAAGCAGGAAGATTTAGAAAGAGGCTGTTGCAGTATTCTAGCCTAGAGAGAACCAGTGCTCTGGAGACACTGAGCTTCTGGGGGAAGGAGTGGAAAGGAAGAATACCTCTGAGGAAGTGCAGCTGGTAGTTTGACTTCTTAGAGATGGCAGAGATGTGAGGAGAAAAGGAGAGTGTGGAGTCAAAGATGGCCCTGGGTTCTTAGCCTCATAGGTTGGAGCAGGAAGAGGGCCAAGAGAGGCCGGCCAGAAAGTGACAGGAAAGGAGGGTGCAGGTGTGCTGATGAGGAGAATCTCTGTCTTACTGGCATTAAGGCAGAGATAATTGGATACATAATGGTGGACTGTCAAAGTAGGAATATTACTACTGTAAAAGTTATTTAGAATGTCTCTATACAAACTAGATTTGATTGTGAAGACGAATGGTAGAATGGTGTGTTAGTGATATACACATAGGAGAAATGTCTACACAAAAATGCGCTATTTGCACAAATAAACTTGTTCACAAAAATATATGTTGATTGGAAATGAATTGTCTTATAATTGTTCAAAAATGATGTATTTTAAAAAATTGTAACAGAATAAAATGATATATTTTTAATAAGAACCCACGTTCTGGTCCTCAGCATGTGCTTTCTGAAACACATTTCTTGAATTTTTCAGCACATAGGGCATCCTCTCTGTTTAGTAGAGATAATTAACGGCACACCACTCCTGGATGGCAGACAGACAGTCAGAGATTAGGGAGGGAGAAGAGGTGGCGGAGTAAAGCTTGTAAACGAGCTGAGTGTCATCCACATAGCACTGAAAGTTGGAGCAGAGATCGGCAATGCGGTGGGCAAGGGGAGCCTGGTATTGGTTGACTAGCCATTGAGAGAGGTTAGACTCCTGGGGAACACCACAAGTAGAGAGGGAGATGGAGGGAAGGAAGGACCCCAGTTGGACCTCAGAGGGTCGCTCAGAGAGGAAAGAGGTCACTCTGCACAGTATAGGCTACCCTTACCTATATCAGTATGAACACGTGTACCGAAGTGCAGTGCTCAATGCGCTTGTATCTAATCTTCAAAAGAAATCTTTGGTCATAAGTATTGTATATATTTATTGTATCTTAAGTGCAAGAAAAGGTCATTGTCAGCCTTTACCAATAATGGGGCTCAAGGTTGAAATTGAAGGTTTAAATGAGGTTTTATATTGTGAACAACATAGGCTAGAATGACACTATACAACATAAGAAATGATGATTGTGCAATGGGTAGTGTGAGGAGCATATGCAGTGTAAAATCACATAGTCAAACTGGTACATTCTGATGAGTAATGGTTGACTCCTTTTTATTTCCTTCACTTTTTCTTTTCTCATCCTTTATGTCTATTTGACGGTTATGATTACGTCTATGCTTTTTATTTGAACTCTAATGTCAGGAAATTTAATTAATGGTGTGATTTAACAACATGTTATAATAATTTTGTTACTCTCTGCATTACACTATCTCTGGCTCTAAGTTATGTTTAGATATCATTGATAACACTATATATTGAGTTTATGGATTTTGGACAACTGACAAAGGGCCTCATTACGACCCAGGCGGACTTCGCGGTGCTAAATGCACCGCGAAGCATGGCGGAAAGCCGCCGATAGCGCCATGGGGGTTGGCGGATTTACCGCCCCATTCCGACCTCGGCGGAGCGGTAAATCCCCAATCCCCATTCTGCCCTTCCCCATTCCCATTTTTGCCCCATAGGGTATAATGGGAGTGGGGAAGGAGTTAATTACGCCACCGTAAAATACGGTGGCGTAATTAACAACGAGGTCCCGTAGCGCCATGGTTTTCTCCGGCTGGTAAAACCAGGCGGAGAAAACCTCCATGGCGCTACGGGAACTCGTAGTATGGCGGAGAGGTACGCCATGCACTACGCTGGCGTAATACCCTCTCCGCCAGGGTCCTAATGAGGCCCAAAGTCACTCAGGCATTATTCAATGACCCCCCAGGACCGGCCTGTGAAGCTTCCACAAAGCCCTTTCAACAAAAGGAGTTTGATGGGTGGGTCACTCCTTGGCTCTGTCACTTCTGAGACTCTTTGTCCAGCGCTTATTTTATTAAAGAGTGTTACAACAGAACAGGGTCCTGGTCGAATTTGCGACCCTTCTCAACCATTCAAATCACACTTGAATGCATTCAAGGTGAGCAGAGCCCAATCAGTGGCGTAGCACAAAGTTTGGCCTCCCCCCACCCCTAATCTCCTTAATAAAGCACAGGGTATGCCCAGTCGTGGGTCTCTTGCCTGCTGGGCCTAGAGACCCATGCTACTCCTCACTGATGAGGCCCAACAAGGCGAAACATGTTTGGGGATGCTTGTGGTCTCCTGCAGAAGGAATGTGACCTAGCAGTTTGGGCTGGACTACCCCTTTTGGGGTGGGACCAGGCCTGATTTGCATATGGTCTATCCCCTTCTGTAATGGCTTGGCAGGTGAAGAATGGTGGTCTGAGGGTTGCCCAGAACAATGCCAGTGGTAAAGATTCATTCTAAATCTTCCAGCCATCACCTCTTTGTTTTTGCCACGCCACAACCCAGGCCAGTGCGGACCACCACGTGTGTGCAACGTCCATGAAGATTATGCTGCTGCATGGAAATGCACTACTCCAAGTGAAAGAAGTTAATATGTTTTTTATTCAAAGCTTAAATGTTTCATCTAACATAGAAAGAAGGGGGCGGTGTCTGGTCCCCAAATATACCAGCCACCAGTGGTGGTTGGTGAGTTGTTTAATTAGAAGGTGAACGTATTTGCCACAAGTATGCAATTGCGACAGAGCATAGCAAGGGAGCCCGAACTAACACATTTGGTCATGGGGGTAAAGAGGGGAATCTCCCCCCTCCTAAGAGAACATGTTTTGGATAATGGGTTAAAATGGTGCATTACACAGCATACTTTATGTGAAAATTTGGGTAAAAGGCCCAACAGTTTGCAATCGGTTTTGTAGGGTGTAGGGTATCTCATGAAAAAAGTACAATAGATGCAAGTCACCAAAAATGCACAAGCCCATTTCCCAATGCATTGTCATGCCGGTCCCTGCAATGTCTGCCAGTAAAACTTGTTTTGTGCTGGCTCCACCAACATATGCTACTATTACCGTATAAGAATATACTCATGTTCGCTTTGAGATGTTTTTTATATTATCATTACTGGCACTAGGCAAATAGCTAGCACTGCCAATATATGCCAGTATTCCTATGTAAGAAAATAATCCCTTTGGTTTGGCCATTAAAAGTGACATGTCACAGTAAGGAAACATGTCCAAACATTTTTCCAGTGTAAGCCAGTCTAGACCCATAAGAACACTTATCATCCTTGCTTCATCATAGATGCTCAGTTAATAAAAAACTCATGCTACAGTAAGAAATACGCAGGCCACTACAGCAAAACGTCAGTCTAGCGAGGTAATACTACTTATGCTTGCTTTATCAAAAATGGTGGGTAATAAATATCATGCCAGAGTAAGCAATTGGTAGACTGGCTGTATCAAAATGCGAATCTAGCTAGGTAATGACACATGAACTTGGTATTGCCCGAAAATACCAGTAAAACATGCAAAGTCAATAAAGGATGTGTCAAAAATGGTCTAGTGATCCCCAGTCTCCCAGGTGAGACGGACAGACAGACAGACAGACACACACAAACACACATTCCTACTCACTCATCATTCACTCACCCATGTACATCTAACGTCCACTTGCCCTGCATTCTCCACATAGGAATTCACCCACCGAGAACATTCAAACACACACTATCACATTCCTATTCATTCATAAATAAATAAATAAATACATTCAATTCCCCCACAACTCACTGACTCATACACCTTCTCTCGCGTCTTCTCACACTGCATTCTCCACACAGGCACATACCCATCCAGAACATTGAAACACACTATCACATTCATACTCATTCACCCACCAGTCACTCACTCAGACACCTCTTCTATTCACTCTGACTGCATTCTCCCCACAGGCACACACCCACCTGGAAAATTCAAGCACACACACTATCTTATTTATTTTTTTTTATTGTGTTAATCAAAATTATTTTTGCACAATGAAGTTACAAGTGACAAGATGGAAGGGCGATGACCCCTTTCTTAGTATACATCGTGATCTGTCTAAATTTCATGTCCGTTGCTAGTTTCTATGGGGTTTATTGAAGATACGTGTGAGGAGTTTGTCATCTTTGCCATAATATGATTCAAATTTATTTTTGTTGTTGCAATCCGCCAGGTTCATCCTGGACCACCAGAGATTTTCGTCCATAAGGAACGGGTTTGTGAAGAAGTGACTCAAATATTTGGTTCTTATTTGGCAGGTAGCCGGACATGACAGGAGCAGGTGACGTATGGTCTCTTTCACGTCAACCTGCTTACAAAGCCGACAATCACTGGAAACGGAGAAGCCGCTTATGGTTAATATTTCATTTGTTCCCAAGAGGTTGAGTCGAGCTCGCAGAAGAAGGTTTCGCGTAGCTTTATTAGGACATTTTTTGATGAAACCTTGTAATTCATTTAACTTTTTAGTGATGTTTGGAGGGTGACTTTTAATTTTGTAGCTTGCTGCTGCGTCTAACGTCCGTATCCAATCAAGTTCCTTAAGTCTCTTTAGGACTTTTGTTGGATTTTTGATCAGTTCCTCCTCACAACTTTGCGTCGAGTCCAGGTGGACTTTGTTGACCTAGCTCCAGTTTTTAAAAGTTTTAGTGGTTGACAATTCTATTTTTTTGTTTATCTCACTGTATACTGGAAGACTGTTTGGAAGCAATCATTTCTTGTATAACATCAGAGTATTGCAAATGATTGAGCCGTGCAGAGATAGTAAATTAAGCTCCCATCTGATGGATGCGACAGGGGTAGGTTTGGGGAGGCCTAGGACCGATCTCCAAAAATAGGCCTCTAGCCTTGGCCACAAATTCGTTGGTAGAGACGGCATTGCTTCGGCTTCGTAGGTCAGGGATGGAACAACCTTAATTTTGTAAAAATGTATCACCGGGATCATTGAAAAACAGCCACATTTTCTGTCGATGACTTTTCCCTGTGTTGCCAGCGATCTAGTTTTCTCTATTAGGGAGTTCTGCATAGAAATTTCCTGGGTTGAACTATCACGTGTAACCCCAAGGTATTTCAACTTTTTGACTTTTTCTATGGCGCGTCCATCAAGGTGCCACTGAAGTTTTTCTGTAATTCTGTTTGTTTTTTCTAGCGCCATTACTTTGGTTTTACTTTTGTTCATTTCCAAGTTGTTTGTGGTGATGTATTCCTGGAAGTTGTTAAGTTGGAGCTCTAGACCAATTGTGGTGTGATCGAGTAGAATGAGGTCATCAGCGAACAACAGTCGGCTGATTTTTGTCTGGCCAAGAGTATGTGGAAATGATCTTACTGAAGCTTTTGTGTCCTTGTAATCGCCAATAAAGGCCCGAAAAAGGGCGGGTGTCAAAGGGTAGCCCTGTTTTACTTCTCTTTGTGTTCTTATCTCTGCCGAAAGGACTCCCTGCTGGCTTAGGCGCACTCTTATTGTCGTGTTGGTGTAAAGAGTTTTTATTGGATCCAAATGTTTGTTTCTGGCAATTCCAGCTGGAAGGTTTGGCCCATATCTTGACTCGGTCGACTCGGTCAAAAGCCTGAGTTAGGTCGATAAAAGCGATGAACAACCTTGGGCCTCCTTCCATGATTTGGTTTTTAGGAGACTTAACGTTAAGATGTTTACAGATGTACCTAGGTTTTTTTTTAAAACCTGTTTGAAAATTGTCATTGCAGGGGGCTTTACTTGGCCAGACTTGGAACTTGTTCAGTAAAAGTGTGCCAAACATTTTTCCAATGGGGTCAAGCAACGTGATTGGGCGGAAATTTGCTTGGTCGCTCTTATTTCCCTTTTTGAAGATAGGCACCACTATTACTGTTGTCCAAGATGGAGGGATTTACTTTGTTTCTACGCATCTTCTCAGGACCTTACTAATGAAGGCTGCCCATTCCTCTGGATGTGATTTGAGGTCCAGGTTTGTTATGCCATCCGACCCGGGTGCTCTGGAGTTCTTAAGTTTCATAATTAAGTCGACAATGTCTTCTATGTTGTCGAGGCTTTCCCAGGCTGAAGTTGATATGGTTGGGCATTCCAGAGTGTAGCTAGATAGAAGTTGGAATAAGGACTCAAAGTGCTTTATCTAAGTGGTTTCGCCGATACTTTGTAGAATGGAGTCTTCCGTTGCTGGCATAGTTGTTTTGAGGGGGGACCAAAATTCTCTAGGGTTGTGTCCTGTAATCGTTTTTAGCATGGATTCAGAATCCTGCTGGTATAATTTCATGCAGTGGCTTTTAACCCAGGATTTATAGGTTTTTATTTCTTCTGTAATTTTTGCTACAGCAGATAGCGGACTGAGTTTGGAAGTATTCCTCTTTGCTTTTAGTAAATCTCGCCTTTTTTCTATGACTTGCTGATCGTAGGGGTGTTTTTTTTTGTTGGGTTGAAACGTATTCTTTTGTCCCAACCAGTTTCTTGTAGGCCTTGAGCAACGGTTGGTAATCGATATGAGTCGCAGGGCCTATGGCTCTGAGATTGGTGTACCTATTGGTTAATTCTCTAATGCAGTTTGATGTTAGTTTTCATCTATTGCCTTGATTATTAGTTTCCAGTTGACACTGCATTCTTAAGTTATTTATGTTGTATGATCTCCACGTGGTCGTTAGAAGGTTATGATCACTGGCCCTTGTTCTTATGACCTCAAAAGCTGTGGTCACTTCCAGTAGGGGTCTTGTAACAAAGATGTGGTCTCTGGTGGCGGAGGACCCCTCTCATTCCCATGTTGGCAGGCGTTCCCAAGGCTCGCAGACCACATCCAAATGGAGAAAGTCTCTTGAGTTAATTAGGTTCATCCATAAGGCTCCTCTTTCTTCTGATGGCTATGCTTTGGTCGACTTTTGCTTGTTGTTGGTGTGGGTTCGACATGTTGCATTTAGGTCTCGTTGATCGATTTTTCGATCATATCAAGATAGTGTGCTGAATTAATTGCGACTGGGTTCCAGTAAGTATTGAGGATAATTATCGGAGTCGTGAGAGGTGCTTCAGAGTTAGCCTGTTTGTGGACCCAATGCTCCAACACGGTAAGCAGAGATGCGTTTGATACAAGGCTTTTTTCCATGTTTATCCCACTTCCGCTACAAAAGGACGTCAATAGGCCGGATGTAGGTCAACCCATTTGGCCTATTTTTGCTGGTGCCATGGCGCTGTCATACCCATCTTAGGTCGGTTTTTCGGTCAGTCAAGTTTCTTGTAAGCATACAATGTCGTGTGCACCAGGTTCTACGTTGCCCGGGTTCATCAGGTGGTTATGGCCTCTAGTGTTCCATGAATACATTTTTAGATCTCGAGGTTGATAGTCAATTTGAAGTTCTTCGTCGGAGTTGAATTTAGGAGGCATGAATTGATATTTCTTGCACTGCGAAGAAAGCGCCTTTGGGCGCCAAGACCAAAGTCCCTGGAGAGTTGACATCTTATCTTGTATCTGTGGTTGCACTTCGGTTTTAGATACGACGTGGGTGACTGTTCTTTTTGATGTCAGGAAGTTTTCCACTGAACCTTTAGATTTTTCCCGGGGGGTTTTATCAATGGGTTTAGTGGTTTTCAATTCCAGTAAGGGTATGGTTTGCCCCTTTGACGTAGCCTCTGCTTTAGAATTTATTTCGGCTGATGTAGGTGTAGAATTTTTCCCATAAGTTTTTATTCGATCATTGCACAGGGCTGCGTCCTGTTTCTTTCAACGTGATACTCTCTCAGTCTTCTTTTTTTCCGCAGAGTATAGCTGGTTTTAGAATTTGTGCTTGGCTCCTTGCTTCTTGTAGACTCCATTTTTAATCTATGAGACAAAAAGTCTTTGTCAGATGGTTAAGTTAAGTCATAGCCCATTTTCAAAGGTTTTTTTGTCGCATCACGTAAGAGGTTTTTTTCACCATTTTCGAGGAGATGTGCAGGTGCGATATGGCTTTGCGATGTACATGACTTGGTTCTACTAAGATCAAGTTGTCCGTCTTTATTGAGCAAATTTTGGGGATGTGATGTAGCAGGGACAGCACTGATCTTCTATTTAGGATCACTTTGTCGTGGTTTTCCATTATCTGTTCCAGTTTGAAAATCGCTTTGGTATACTGTCTTCTGGAGGTTGACCTAGTATAGATTTCAGTTTTGGACCGATAATGCTTCCTTGTTGGCTCATCGACTTGATGATCTTTTGGAATGTGCCCTGTGCTTGAAGGTAGGCTTTTGTAAGAATCCAAAAACTTTGGATTCTTGTTTGAAGTCATGTGGAATGCTGATGGTTCCCCCGAGTTTGTAATGAATTTCTTTTGTGGTGTATTCGTTTTTGCAGCTTTTTTGTCTTTATGAGGAGATGTTGAATGTGGAGAATACCAATTTACTTTGCGTGTTAGCTTTTTGCATCTCTCTTCTAGAGTGCAAAAGGGAGAAGTATAAGGTTTTTTATGTTCACTGGAAATTGTTTTTTGGTCCGAAGGTAAGATCAAAACCGGCTCCTTAAATCCCCTCACTGCATTTGGACTATGAGGTATGTTCGGGTTAAAGTCATCGTTCAAGTGTTGGTTTAAGTTCATCAGAGTCTCGTTTGCTAGAAAGTCATCAGTTGTTTTCGGTGAAGTGGGTAGATGTTTTATCTTCCCTGTGCAGTTTCCAGCTGTCTGTTTTGGAGTCTCACTGGTTACCTGCTTACTTAAAGAGTGCGGGATAACTTTGACAGAGTGACCCATGGTGCTGTTTTTTAGACCATTCTCTTCTTGCCTGTCAAAAATTTTGTGTAGGCTGATTTTAGTTTGTCAAAGATAGAGAAAGCTTGGCCCAATTCACTTAAGTTCCCAGGAGCTTTGCTCGTAGAGGGAAGTTGTTTATCCAGTACAAGCCAGGCGTCTTTGATCTGGTCAGAGGTTTGTTGAAAGGGCAGAGTTAGATCGCAAGAAAGAGCGTTTTTATTGGCTTTTGAGAGTGCAAAAGACTGAGACCCGGTCTTTGTTAGGTCTATAATCATCTGTGTTTGGGTTGCTGCTTCCTTCAATGGTCTAAATGGGTTGGGCTCGTTTATGAATAACAATGAGTCTTTAAGGGCCTGAGGTGGCACAGGTGATAGTTGTGGTGGGTTCTGCGATGGAGTTTTGGCTCTGTCTTCTAATGCCTTTATATATCTTTTTTGTTGGGGTGTCCATAGGTGTAGTCGGAGGCTGTGTATTTAGACGTTTAGTTTTAGGCGGTGAAAGCAGAGGGGTCAAAGGCGGAAGTCTCTATGGAGTCACATCACGAAGAGTGTCCAAAGAAAATCTTTGGTGTCCTCCCGCGTCTTTCTGCCGAAAATTTGTCTCCTGGTAATGGGTTTTCTGAGATTTCTCACGTGCTAATGCAGGCTTGATGTCCCTGCATGGCGGGTTTACAAGCCAAGTTTGTTTGGTTGTATCTGATGGTTTTGTCCTTTCGTCAGGTCTTGCAGGCATTTGTAAGGGTGTTACCACCAAAAAGCCTGAGTGGATACTCTGGTTTGCCTCTAAGGGTCTCTTTTGGGTAGGTGTGAAAGGCCCAAGCACAGGTGGCTTCTTTGATGGCATTCGATGACTAGAAACAGGCGAAAGGTCTAGGATCCCTACTTCTGAAGAATGTTGGTGTGAAGGAGAAACTTATGGGCCTAGATTTCTACTGTCAAATCCTCTCGTGAGGATAGGGGAACTGATGTTGAATTGTCTTGTGGGTTCCCATTTAGGGGCGTAAGCACTACAAGCTCCATTAGTTGCTTGTCTTGCAGTTGTTATATAGACTTTTCTTCAAGTGAAGCAGCTATACTGAGAGATTTAAGTGCTGGTTCTTTAATTGATTTTGTGGCGTACAAACTTCTTTGTTTGTGTAGTGGTTGATTTTCTTTGACTGCTTCTAAAATGTCTGCATCAGAAAGTTCAGTGGTGTTCATGAGTAATTTATTTGAGCAGGAGTTAAAGAAGTGTTGCAGAATACTTAGAGAGGTAGGTTTGTTCTTTTCTTGGAGTCTTTCTGGTTTAGTTGAGCCGCGCTGGCTCTTTGGTAGGGATCGTGGTTTTATCATGAAGCCACTTCGTTGGTTGTTTCCCTTCGGTACATTTTGTTTTTTACTTACATTTTTTCATTTCAGGTTGCGTTTCCATTTCGTTTTGCAGCCTTTTGTGTATGTGTATGATTCAGGGGGTCGGCTCCCACATTAGGCAGTACCTGTGTGTCAGATGTATTTGTTTTCTCAGGAGAATCCAGCCTACTGAGGTCTCTTGGAGGTCCACTATCCATTTGCAAGTCCAAAACAGGCTGAGACCCACAACCTGGGTGCCGTTCCCGCAACCGAACACCGTGCCCAAAGTGAATCAGTGCTCTCACTGTCAGGATTTCCAAAGAGCTCCTTATGACTTTGTCAGCCTGAGTGAGGGGCGGGTCTCCAGACGTAGCCAGCACCTCTAACGCGCTGCCTTCCTCTGCGTGCTGATGTTCCAGCTGGGGGTCAGGGCCGAGGTCCCGCTCACGGCCGCACCCCTGCGCTTTCCTCGCTGGAGACATCGTCCGTGCCAGCTCCTGGGTAAAGCTCGAGGCCTGGTCCTCGACATCCGCCTTTCGTCGGACGCCCGCCACCTGAGCACCACCGACCGGCCTCGTCTCTGCCTACTCAACCGACCACGTCCTCCCTCCGGAGGGTGCAGGTAAGAGGGCTGGGGTACAGGGGTCCAGGAGGGGTGGGGGCGGGATGTGAGGTATGGATGTCATGGAGGACGTAGACGGTCTCTCTGGAAATGATAAAGGCACTGTTTGAATTGAGGCATTTTGAATGTCAATTCTGTTGAAATTGTGCTCTTGTGCCTCAGACGGGATCGGGGGCACTGAAAAGATCTCAACATCTCTCCCATCTGCTTTTGTGCCCTTTGGCTTTGCAGTAAGTTTGTTTAAAGGTCTTTGTGTGTTGCTGCTGGTCTGATATGGGTGGTCTCTCGCCGTCAAGGCACGAGCGAGCGCTCTGCAAACAACGCTATTCATCTTCTTTTATTAGACCAGGGGGTGAGGCAGACCTCGCAGCCTAGACTGCTCAGACTGCCACTCACCACCATTCACTGTCTTATGACTCCTCCTTGACTCCTACTTAACTTCTCCTTGATTGATGCAAACAGTAATACCTGACTGTTTTGCTTTTTTCAAAGGTGCGCTGCCAGCATTGATGTCCACACACAGTACCCCAGCACTCTAGCCCACTACTGGCTATATAGGCAGGGCATTAACAGTGCATTATAGAGCCTTGGGTCACATGCACTGCACCTCTAGGATTGTTGTCCTGAGTTCCGTGCTCAGATGGATAGCTGAGGTGGTGAGCGTGCCATGAACTGCGGTCAGTTGACTTCAGACTACTCACAGTACGCCAGTCTGAATCTCGGGCTCAGGGGGCTGGTTTCCCCGAGTGCTCCTTAGGATGGAGGCTCTAGCTCAGCTCTCAAGTCTGCTATCGCAATCCTTGCGGTCCTTACGGTCCTCCAACACCAGCGTCAGCCCCGTTAACGGAAGGGACCAACAGGACCTACAGGACCAGCGAGATGTTTGTCAAGCTGCACCAGGCGAAAGCAGTGAAATCTCCCTGCACATGCTGCTAACGCTTACTGGCCGCTTCCGAAAATCTGCTCTCTATCGCATTTCTTCTCATTCACCCACCACTTATTGACCCATAGCACATACAAATGTCTGACACTCACTTCACACATGCAAAATACACACCACATTTAAAAAATATACAGCCTTCCTACCTGTTTTTCCAGTTTCGTTACGTCACTCCAGACCTTCCTCGGCTCCTCCATGCTGCTCACCAACCAGGATTAGTGTACTGAATGGTCTACCCCTACTCTTTACAGGACCCGGATGCATAATCACAATACACATAAAAGCGTCCTAACAAGAAAACATTTTTTGAATGGAAACAAATTCCTGAAGTCTTGCACAGTTTGATTATTGCAAACTCCAGGTACAGTGTTTTGAGCGCCTCCTGGTATACCCATTTATACTCCAGAGCTCCTTCTAGAGAAGAACTAAACACATCTGCATGACACAACCGTGTTTTCTTTGTGCCTACTAAGGCATTCATTGTACATCTAATATGACACAGAAAAATGAAATGTATTCCCAAATGTACAATGCAGACAAATTATCACAATTCTATATATACAAGTATGCAATGCAAACAATACAGAAACATTATCACAGTTCTATATGCACTGTGAAAAAGGTGTCAGAAATGGAACACTGAACCTACAAATGATTGGTTAAGGTTAATTTCGAACGATGAATGTTACATACAATTAGATATCATGAATAGGTCATTTTAAGCCACATGTTCCTCCCTCTGTGTCTATTGTTGACACCATTTTCATAGTGTATATAGAACTGTGATTATTTTTCTGTATTGTATGCATTATATACTTGGTATATGTATATAGAATTGTGATTATTTCTCTGCATTTTATATTTGTGAATACGTTTCTGTCGGCAATGCAATGCGTTTTAGTACATTAAGGGTTCATTGAAACTCTCTACAGTAGGAGACTACCTAGTGTAGCTCAGCAGGTTGAGAGACTGTTTCTGAGATGTTTTATATTCAAAACTGGTTGTTAATCGTATGACCTTTTTCAATTTCTTATAAAAAATTTAAAAAGTGCTATAAAATGTGTTTGGCCAGGGGATGGGTTGGGCTGGTCGCTTGCTTATGTTAATGACGGCGGTGGGGGTATTTCTGCCCCTGTAGTGAAAATCAAATGTTGGCACCCAGGCATCCACAGTTTAATTTCCTAAAAACTGCTGTCAGCACAACAGAAGCATTTATTTGTGATTATACCGTTTGACAAGCATATAACATCTTTATAAATATAACCTGTGATGAAACACATAGCAAGGGGCAAACAAATGAAAGAGTATATGTGGTAGTTCGACAAAAAGAAAATTCAAAGAAAACGAGTGAATGCAAGTAGCCTTTTCAGTTACGAAATTACTTTTTTTATGGAAGTGTGAAAAGCACATTTGTAAAACAATAGTGAGCCCAGCATGCAGCAAGCCTGCTTTAAACAGTGAAGCCCCTTCCCAGGTATATTCATGGCCCATTGATTCCCTTGGTGTCCCTTTCAGGCCAGAAGAAAGAAAACAGCCTAGGTGAATTGAGAGCCTGCAGACTTGCAAATGGCGGTGAAAGGAGCACAGCCCAGATTAGATCACTGGGCCCACAACTTCCCTCAGCATTCCTGGGGGCTCGGTAAAGCCTTGTCAAGGCTGAGGCAGGCCAGTCCCAGATCCTGGGAGACACCTGATGCCGTATCTCGAGCCGGCAAGAGCCACCCCATTGACCAGCACTGAATGTCAGTGAGTGTTAGTCATTCCCTAATCAGCAGAGGGTTTCAGAACTGCTGTATGGAGTGTCCTGAATAGACAGATAACATGATCACGTGCGTTCAGAGTACATTTCTTTAGTTTTCATGTTACCATTATAATAAGCAGGTTTTACTGTGGGCTTTACGGTAATTTGACTTTATTTTCTTTGCTTTTCATTTGCAGGGGTTGATCTGAAGAAAACCTGTGGCGAAACGTTATCCATTTGGGATCGTGCATGTTGAAATGAATTGTGGGGGTTGAAGTCCCATTGGAGATTTTACATTTTTGGAAATGTCTGAACCGTATTACTTGATGGAATAAATATATTTTGTAAACTACTGTGGCCGTGGATACTTTCCGTGGATATTTAGCTGTGCATACAACCTCGGTGTGGACTACCATGCAGGGCGGCAGCTTAGTTGATGACTGGGTGCACCCGAGGAACTTGCAGTGTGTGGCTTGCATATGTTTTTCGGTTCCCTTCACCTCAGTCCCACCATTTCCACGACCCAGCTCAATTACATTACGGCGAGGGGAGAGACCGGGCTACATGCGCTGAGCCTACAATGGCTCTTTGCTTTCGACTGCAGCTCGAATGTCAATAGACACCCCTTTCAGTCTCAACCCAGATGACTGATGTGTGGTACCTCACCTCTCCTTCTGCTGCAACACCTTATTTTATACCTGTGGCCACTACTCTCTGACGTACCATCCTTCAGCTTCCTCTGCTCAGTGCTTCATTTGCAAAAAAATAAGTGGCAGGTCCCAAAAAATCTTGGCCCCCTAATGCTGGCCCCAGAGCTGCCAGGCCCCACCTGCGGTGCAGGCAGCCCGGGCCGGCTCAGCACTAGACCTAGATCGGCCCACCACCAGCCCAACACACATCTGCTGCTCCATGTCACATGTTTGGTGCTGCAGCAACTGCTGGCACGGGCTAGTAGTGGGATGGATGGGGAAGGAGCACACATGGGGTTGAGGAAGTATAATGCTTTAAAGTTGGAAAACAATTGTTATGGTAGGTTCTGAACTTTGCCATTTCAAATATTTTTGTAAATAAAATGGTATTTTTAGTGTACACCTGTCCACACAGGCTGAGCTCTGGTTTGGGGACTTTGTAATCACTGCCAATACTGCCAGAAGAAAAAGAGTTGGGTAGGCCCTGCAGGGACCTGTAGAAATACAGTGTATGCAAGTATGAATACATACAATGTATGATGTATAAGGACACCTATCTGGGAAGCACTGTACAACAGAGGCATTGAAATATAACTTGGATGAGCAGGACCTAAAACCATCTCTTGGGTAACAGGCATCTCTCTGTAGGCAGGCGCAATCTCTGGGAGATGCAAAGTCTTTTTGTTCATTATATATGATCCATTAAATTCTCTTGACTCACTCACCTGGCTTGAATGAGCCTGAGTGTGTTGCCTGGGACCGATCTGGAGCAGGGAGGACGGGCCGCTGGTCACTGGTACCAACTCTGCTGTCATTTTTTGCCTTAGGACTGGAAAAAAACACTGATGCAGACAGTTGCTGTGCCGAACGTGTGCACCACAGGCCGCCCACTGCCTGCCCGTGTGCACCACCAGCCAACCAGCACCAGGGTGTGGTCAGACTCACACTGAGTCTGCGCCAGCCCGCACACTGGGACCTGCTGGGCTGACACGCACTGTGACCAGCAGACTGCAGTCACGAGGCACTCACGCTCATGTGTGACCACCGTGAACTGCTGACCCTGCAGGCTGTGCACGTTGGTACTGTAGAAGAGCCTGCAGGCCAGGCACCTGGCCAGAATGGCACACTGTCACGGAACCATCCATGGTTGCATGGCACATGGCAGCAGCCTGGCACAGACAGTGGTCTACTGTACATCGTTTTTTTTAACGCACAACAAATCCTTGCATCGGGCCAGCCCACATCAGTGGCAGTGCCCAAAAAAGAGTGCTGGTGCTGCCCACCGGCAAACACTGGCATGCTACAACTAAGCAGCTATAACCCAGTTAATGCTCAAGCTTGAAAACATTCCACAGTGACTTGTGAGCAGCTACGAGGCTGCTTGAAAGCGATTGGTCTCTGGATGTTTGTCTGTATGTAGGCTCCTATATGGCATAACACTGACAATGAGGCTGCTTACTGTCGCTATACTGCATTGTTGCACATTATGTAGCACTCCATACGTTTTAGACTACAACTCCCATGTTGCATCAGCAGTGATTCTGCTGGCTAGGGATACTTGGTGTTGCAGTCCAAAACATCAGTAGGACCAGAGCCGTACAATAGGGAAAGAGGTGAAATAGATAGGCAGGGCAGGATGAATACGAGAGTGTGGAAGATGAGAAGAGCGTGAGGTTGGTAGCGCAATAAGTGGAGTGACATTAAAAGGGAACATGGCTTGAATAGATCATAACTTGTCACCCTCTGACACATGCATTCTCAATGTATGATGGACCATAAACTCTTCAAGAGAACATCACCAGGACTCACAGTCACATGCTGGCCACATGGATTGCACTCATGCACTACTACCCACATGCATGTCAAACACACAGCATCTTAGAGCCTGTCTGCTGCTCTAATATGGCCTGAGAATAATATATTTGACATTCATTACGGTCCACACCATGATAAATATACCATGAAAGCTAACAGGTGTGACCATCACCTGTACTTACCATATGCATCCAGTACACTGTGGGCACAAACCTGCTTAAATGTCCATGAAACCACCCAAAAGCAACAAAAACACTAATAAATGTCATCCCAACAAAGCACCATACATGGCACATGCAACACATGGGGCCAGTTCATTTGACAAGTAATCACCTTTCTCATCATGAGGCACATTGAGCTACTGTGGGGTAAAATACAGCCTAAAAATGTCATGTCAGAGAAAGAGAGGCCATGCTAGGCCCCTATTGTGAGAGTGAAGCTGGCTGATTTTGAGACCCATTGGGAAATGCAGACCAGTTCAAAACATTGTTTTCCAATACAAGGCCTAGTGAATGAACAAACATGGGCCTATTTCAACTTTAGTAAAATACAAAGGCACTGGGCTTCATTACGACTGAGGTGGAATGGGTTAACGGGCTCGCCTAAAGGAGGCGGACCCGTTAAACCCATTCCGCCTCATTACAAGCTCCCATTGCGGGACCCAGTAAGTAACGCCTGGTCAAACCAGGCGTCCTTACCGGGTCCCGCGAGGGGATGAGGGAGCAAACAACGGGCCGCTCGTAATCGACCCGTTGTTTGCTCCCTCTCCCATTACCATTGAGCCCTATGGGGGCTCAAATAGGAATGGGGAAGGTCCGGGTCCGGGTTCCTGGAGGGAGGAATTACCGGGCCCGCTGAACTCGGAATGACCCGGTAATCCCCCATTCAGGGAACCCGGACCCGTTTTTGGCGACAGCCCTGCCGCCAAAGTCGTAATGAGGCCCACTGAGTTGAAGGAGAGTGTGCTTCAGAACTGTAATATTACTAACTGTGTCCAATGGAGTCAAACAAAAAGAAACCTGTGGTGCTGCAGATGTTGACTTTGTGTAAATTGTGAAAAGTTGACAGATTTAAAACCACAGCAGTGCACGTGGAAAGACAAGATACATTTGAAATACGGTGCATTTGGAAGATAAAAAGGAGGAATGATGCCTGACATTTAAGAAATAAAGTCAAATGACAGATTGCGTTATCAGGAATAAAGGGACTTAATTTTCATCATATAAAATTACAGCCTGTAAAGAGAAGGGCCTATTTTGTTTTTGTAAAAGTGAACACTGGTCTCCTATGTTAACTGTGGCCTATCTGTCTTTATAAGATTAATAATGAATCTACTCCTGTTCATATATAGTAGAAATGAAAGATTGTATTTATGAACAGCAGGTCTAGGTGCAAAACAACATGTTACATGTTAAACACATCATATCAATATAGAATGCTATTCTTTTAGCATTGTGTGTGTAGCTTGTTTTCCCCATTGAACTGGGAGGTCTGGGCCTCTGAAACCTTGATATCAGGACCTTTGGCTGAGGACCCCTAAGAGAAGAATGTCTGGTATTCAGTTTAAATGCTAACAAATACAGAGGAGTAGATCAGAATTGTGGAAGTGGCACATACACCAGCCAGCAGAACTGACCTTAAGGTCAGGTCAACCCATTAACTGTGTGTTAACTTCGAACAAAAAGGCTTTGAAGCCCAGGAGGGGAGGGCATGATCACATGAGAAAGCCAGATGTCCTAATCAGGTCACAGGAGAGAAATGCAATCTAATAAATGGTGGGAGCTGGTGTGAAACTCAGGGACACTTGTAGTGCCTTGCCATTGACTAACATTGCATACATTTGACATTTTCTTGAATAAAAAACTCATTGTGTGCTCCACGGAGCTCATCCGAGTTCATATTAAAGGGGATCATTAGCCAGTCAGGACTATGTCAACAAATAATTGTGTGATGGATTAAAGTTGAGTTATGAACACAATTATGATTCCGGCCTTCTCATATTTCTGAAGGAATGGAAATGTGGTGTGGTGATAGGTTATGGAATCATGAAGGGTCAGAGTTGTGACTATCTCAGCTCAGGAGTACATCAATAAAATGGTAGCTCCTCCCAGCAAGCTTGTGCCGAGATATGATTTGTATTTTTCCGACTCGCCATAAAATGTAGAATTCAAAAATATATAGGTTCATGTAGTTATCCGAAAGATGAAGGTAACTGCCACGTTAGCAGATTGTCAGAACCCAAAAGTGTAAAACTTCCTGTTATTTTGAAATGATGTATTTTTCCTCCTCCCTCAGCTTCCATAACCCATACCTGCCAACTTCTGGTCCTATCAGCAGCTAGTGGGTGTCTTGGTGGGAGGTAAAGGGAGAGAGTTAGTCAATCGGTATCGTGGGTATTATGACGATATGTAGGTGTCATCACCACTATATCTTGGCAACGTCCTATCTAAGAAGGAAATTGCAAGAAATCAACTAAGGAGAGGGTACAGGAGAGCTGCATAATCCATTGGGGCACCACCTTGTGGGGAAAACAAAGCTAAACCAAGGCCTACCTAGAAGGAGGGTGAAAAGGAGGCCCGTTGACTTTGCTTGGAAACCTGGGAGCCCTATCTGAGAGAGGTCTGTGGCTGGAGAGACCTGGCTGGTGAATACAGGATTGAGCTGTGAGCTGCCTGCCTGCAAGAGGGTACTAGGATCCGGCGGTTCTCCTGAGCTAAGAACACAGATCTCCCATGTAAGTAGATATATCCCAAAGCTATCAATTTTGTGGGGCACTCCCTGTTTTAACATCTTTCCCTTAGTGGGTGAAGGATGGGGGTGGGGCAAAACAGGATAGACCCTGTCCATATTGAACTAAAAGGTTAACTCAATGAATCCTCTATAGAAGAACACCCTATTCAGTGACCTTCAATCGTGTTGGAATCGGTCTGTTTAACCCTTACCTTTGCATTGGTGGGTGCTCTCCATTAGTGTGAAGTGGGGGGGGGGAGCATGTATACCCTTAGCACAATTAACTAAAAATATAGTTTAATTAATTCCTATAGGGTCATTTATCACGAAATGAAATTGACAAAGGATTATCCCAGAGCACTGTAAATGACTCTAGTCTGTAATGTAATTGGGTACCACTGCTGTTCAATTGAATGTGCTAGGGCCCCCGAAAATCCCAACACCTAGCATTCCCTTTGAAAACAAATTGTTCAAAACGAATTTTCCCTTTCAGTCCAAACCAGAAAACCAAAGCCTTGAATTTTCATTGTAGGAGTGGCGCAAAACTAAATTCCCAATGTATTCCCTTGTATCCCAAATCAGAATCCCAAAACATTGCAAAATGATGTTTCCATTGTGTTCCCAATCTCTGTACCTTGCCTTCAAATCAGAGGAGTCACATCTAATTGATGCCGGGAGGGTGAGGGGTTGCTGGGAGAAAGGAGTATTGTGCTAAACTGAGCAATCACTGTGTTTTGTATTTTTCCTATTGTTAATTTGCAAGAAATCTGATGTAAATTGTGAGTGGAAACTTCAAAACTTTACCTGTGTCTTATAGCAACTGAAAGTCCTTTAAATCTATGTCAGTCAACTGGTGCAAGAAATGTGAATTTGTAATATTGTGTAGTGGTACAGCGTTGGTGGTTGATGTTTTGGTGAATGCATATTATTCTTTGCAAAAACTTGAATAAATATATATTCTTACTATACACCGGCCTGGTTCCTATCTCATTGGTGGTAAAGAGGGTATTTGTTGGGGTGGTGCGAAACAGGTTGGAGGCCTCACTAAAGTTGAATCTGTATAAGTGCTTTGGGTGCGCGCCACCCTGCTTGGTGGGGAAAGGAACTGCCTAATGACCTAATGAGAGTGACTGCTTAATAAATGGTGACATACCTCCAAATTCTATGAGTGTCACGCACAGCAATCCCCTTGTCAACATTACATGGGACTGGCTGCCTTGGGTCTCTCCTAACAGGCACCCAAGGCAGCCAGGAAAAGCAAGAAAGTCTCTACTAGTGGGCCCTTGATTACTGCAACGACCACCCCCTTCTTAGCTGCAGGACACAATGCTGGCATTGCTGGATCAATTTCAGGGAAAACACCAGCTTGGACATCCTTCACCGTGGCCACCTCCACCAACTTGCTTGCTGTCACACCCTACACCAAGGCCATCACCTCCAGTCGGCCTACATCTGTCACAGCCTCCAGTGTGCCTGCCACCTGATGCTCCACTGTGGCCGCCACCACAGCCACCAGCCTCCCTACAGCCACTCCCTACACTGTAGATGACACCATCAGCTCAAGCCTGCCTGCACCAGACTCCAGAACAATCCCACACACTCCTATTGTTGATACCCACTGAACTCCTCTCCCCACCTATCCTTTTCCTTCTCCTCACCACTCCTTCATTCTCAGCTGATCAGTGGGAGCGTCACCTCACCAGGACTCAGATACTTTTCCTGATGATGATGACATTGCAGATACCAGGGAAGGTTGAGCTAGAAAGGGGTATCTTTGTGACTTGCACTCCTGCATTCTCAACACACCCATACGGGGCATTTGCAGAAGCGGAGGGGACTGAGCAGATTGCAGAGCAGCCGGTGGGGCCCTCGAAGGCAATACACAATGTGCAGCCGGGGTAGTCCAGGTGGGTGGCTCGTGCCATGGGCAGGGACTATAGGTACATTTTAGAGGGTGCAGCTGCTGTTGTGGTGGGTTTGAGGGAGTGGGAATTGGCAGAGGCTCTTTCTGCATACCAGGAGACAATGTAAAGAATCATGATCCTCACACTGCAGCTGCTCCGTAGGGTGAACTTGGCCAGCTCTGCCTCAGCCGCCTCATGGGGGTTCGGAGGGGTCTGTAGCCAGCAGTCCTTGTAGATGCTCTCTGATGGACACTCCACTAGCAATGTTGAAAATAGAGAATGGACTTCATTCAGACATTGGGAATAGAGTTAAGAGTAGCAGGAGCATGGCTGTTGGGGTTGAAAATGTGGTAAGGCATGGGTGGTGTGTTTTACACTCGTGATAAGGCATGTTTATTGCGTTTGAGGGTGGTGGAAGCGCCTTGTGTGTTGGGTTTTAGGCTGGTGGGAGTCCATGGGCCTTTTCTTGTTAATCAATACACATTAGCAGCCAAACGAAATGATCCAATGATAATTGTGATTGTGCCATAGATGTTAGATTAATGGTGAGTCATAATCAAGTGAAGGTTGTAGGTGGACGTGATAAGCAACGGTTCTCAATGAGTTCTTGACTAATTAGGTGTACAGTCCTTCCTTCATCACATCCACTCAATGGTGACACAGGATCCCCTTGCTGGTCTACTTGTGTATAGGAGTGTTATAAATGCCATATCATATCATCATTATCATCCTCACCATCGTCTGAGTCCTGGGGTGGCATGCCACCCTCTGGATGCATGGGAACATTCTTCTTAATGCACGTGATGTGAGAACGTACTGTGGAGTTTAATCACAGCCCAAGCAAATATACCAGAAAGGCCCTCTGGTAAATGACCTGCCACCTTAAACAATGTCCACACTTGAAACACTTGTGTATAGGCGCGTTATAAATGCCATATCATATTGTATCACACTGCAAATGGGCCTAGTAATGCAGACTGTGTGTATTTCTTCAAGTTATACAAGGATGAGTTGTGGGGAAATTGAAAATACCCCATGAATGGCCGAGAACTGGAAATCAGAAAGGACTACCGTTCATTACAAAGTGAAAGGACAAACTGAAAACAATGCCTTTAAGTCACATGTGCAAGTGAAAATCAAGGGCCCCTTCTACATGAAAAGCAGGGGTTTCAAACTCTGAAACTAAAATGGGTTTGCTTGTGCATTTTGCTGTTTTAAATCAAGACATGAGAAACATTTTCCCCTGCTCAAATAATGATATCAGGGAAAAGACTGGATGAGTGGGGGCAATAAGCAATGTATTGCAATATATATTATGCTTCACGTGCAAAATACTGGCAACACTTGAAGAGGCTACATTGGGCCTCATTACACGGTATGCGGTAAGGGTTTACCGGTACCGGTAAGGGCACCGGTACCGGTAAACCCTTACCGCCTTACTACAAGGTCCCTTTACCGGACTCGACCTCAACGGCTGGTTTTACCAGCCATTAAGGAACGGGCCCGCAAAGGGTCCTTGGTGCTAATTACGGTACCGCAATTTGCGGTACTGTAATTACCTCCTTCCCTATTCCCATTGAGCCCTATGGGGGCAAAAATGGGAATGGGGAAGTGCCTTGGTGAATGGGGAATTACCGGCCCCGCTCACCTTGGAGTAGGCCGGTAATTCCGCCATCCACCAAAGAAGACACAGTAAAATACCGGCAGCAACCATGGCGCTAATAGCGCCATGGTTACCGCATACCGTGTAATGAGGCCCATTGTTTCTATGGGTCACATGTAAATCTCATTTAGACTTGAGACAGACGCTGTTGCTTGTTGTTTGGCAGATTTCCCGGCCTTGCTCCCTATCTAAAAGGGAAATCTCTGTGAAGATAATGTACATTGCAAGTAGCTATAAAAGGACCAGATCAACACAGACCCAGCCCTGAATGGGGAAAAATACTAGAAATATGAGGCTTCGAGATCCAAATTGTGGTCGACTTCAGATAACAGAACAAAGTGGCAGATATAAACATAGCCTCAGGGCATCACAGGACAGGAGTGAACTGTTTTCTAGATGACAAGGATCTCCTCAGCACATCAAACTTCAAAGAACAAAGAAGCTAATGGTTTTACACTGACCTTATACAAACATTCAGCCTAGGAGGCACTGCCCCCCCTCACAAATTGTTGAGGTGTCAGAATGCTGATAATCAAGTGCACATTCCATTTTATTGTGCTTTAAATGATTTTCAGTGCTTTATGGAAGCTCGGGGTCCGGGCTGGCTGAAGATCTGTCAGAGCTTGTGGGGGACCATATGAACATCATGTTTTCCCCCACACATTTGCCTACATTTCTGAAAAACAGTCGGAAGCCACCATGAGGTGCTTAAATAATAGTGCATACAAAGAATTGCAGTAGGCATGTCAATCGCTAGAGATTATCACTGGGAATGCAGCCAGTGGGGAGCTGAAATGCCAAATGTCCACTGAAAAGCTAACATATGAGGTGAGAGCAGCTCTACTTGATGTAGTGGTGTAGGCAGCCTTTGGTGCCAGGGGAGGGGATAGCTCCCGAAAGGGCACCAAGATTCTAAACGATTAATGGTTGAACCCCCACGGGGTGGTAAATATTTTCAATGGACAGTCCCAAATATTTCCTTGTATTGTGTTCTTTATTTATATAGTGCCTGTACACATGATAGTGTTTCAAAGCACTCAAGGTGGGTGGGAACAAGGGAAAAAACAACAGTCGCTCAGAGTCCTTGAATTTCTGAAACGATAAAAGCCTGTACAGAGTAAGTGCGTAAATACAATTAACAAATTGAGACACAGCAATTAGGCCTAATGGCGATTCTGCAGTTTTACAAGTGCAGTTTAGGGGGAAGACAAGGGAGAACAGACAGACACGTTGCATTTGGGTCATGCAAGTGAATAGAGGGTCAACAGAGCGGGGGAGGTCCAAGTACTCCTGGTCGGTGGATTTGGGTCATGCAAGTGAATAGAGGGACAACAGAGTGGGGGAGGTCCAAGTGCTCCTGGTAGGTGGTAAGTGCAGGGAGTGCCATTCTCTAGTGTTATTCTAAGTGCAGTGAAGGGGTGGAAGTAGGGCCATGCGGCAAGTGCGAGAGGACTGGAGGGGGGTGCCTGGGACTTAAACTAGCGCATGCGACCAAGCATAGTGATGGATCCCAAAACAACCAAGGGGGGTTTGGTGAGCCCCCCCCCAAGATATGTTTGAACAAAAATAATATGTTACAATAATGCTTTTTGCAACACCATTTTTGACAAAAATGAGATAAAAAGCTATACATGTTACAGTTGATTCTTTAGGGTAACATGAAAAATCCACAGCCTTTGTGCCTTTCATTTAAAATTGACCCTTACTGGCATGGACATGTCTTGGCAGCAGCTTCATGCACGTTATTTAAAATGACAATTGCTGGCATAAATAGTACTAGATATCTATGCCAGTAATGGTCACTTAAAATCAGATACATGGGAGTTTAAGCATCCCATGCACATGATTTAAAGTGACCATTAATTGGCTGGCGCTTCGAACAGTAGCATCAAAAAACTCAAAGTCACCCAAAACAATGCCCTTCGAGCTGCACTAAATATCCCTAGGAGAGAGCATATCTCAGAAACAAGATGTAAAGATCACTGGCTGCCGATCCAGGACAGAATCAGATTGAAAATACTGGCAATAACACACAACCAAACGCCTTATAAATACTGCTACCAAATACCTTACCAACCTCTTGACTCCAACTCAAACAACGAAACACACACGCCTCCACGGCTTCTCTCCTCACAGTTCACAAATTAAAAAGAACTAAGGCCGGAGGACATAGTTTCCCAGTAGCAGCTGCCAAAGAATGGAACACCCTGCAGCTGGACATCAGAACTGACCCTTCACACATATCGTTTCGCAGAAAACTCATAAACTAGCTCCTATCGTCCAAACGGTAGCACCTTTAGATCTTAGAAGATACCTTGGCATATTGTAAATATCTGTAATACCTGTAAATACTGTACTTGTAAATTATATTACATGCTGGCTTACTTCTATTCAGTTGTTAAAATGTCTTTAAATATCTGCCGAGCGCCCAGATAGGCCCACGGGTAAGGCGCCCTTTACAAATGCTAAATAAATACAAATAAATAAATTACTGGCATAGATAGGAAAACCTATATGTACCAGTAAATCACATGCATGAAGCACTTAATGCATATCATTCAAAGTGTCCGTAAGTGGCATTGATTTGGACCAAAACCGACCTTTATCAGCAATCGTCACTGTAAATCACATGCATGAAGATGATGACAGGCGACATGTCTATGACAGCAGTCTCTGCAAGTGATTTACAGTGACCAACCATACAATCTGTATGGTTGGTCACTGTAAATCCCTTGGTACGTACATACAACCATAAATAATATTACAAAACAAGCACACACTCACCTTAGGTCTTCTGGGACAGGCGCAGGCAGCAGCACACGGGACAAATTTAGGTGGATGGCGTGACCCGGAAGGACTTGAATAACTGGGGCGCGCCATGTTCAGCAACTTTTATGTGGTTGCTATGGCAACCCTGTTAATGGCACGCTGCGCAGCACACGTCAGCGTGCTACTCATAAGGTTGGTTGTTTTTAAAATATCACTTGGGCTGGTGCTTAGTCTCCTAAGTGGCAGTCCTGTTGACATTTTTAAAAAAAAACACTGAGTGGCATGCTGCGCTACATGCTCCACTCACAAGGTTATATATTTATTTATTGTTTTAATATCAGGGCTATCGCTCATTCAGAGCACCAGCCCTGCTAGAGGCCTGGAGGTGTACCAAGAAGGAGTCAGGAGAGGTGGCCGACTCCCAAGCTCATCCCGGCTTTGCCCCTGATTGGATGCAGGGTGCCAGCAAACGGAGTCTCCAACTCGGGAGCTGCAAAGTGCACATTTACAGGGTAATTCATAGAAAATCGCACAAAAGGGGCGCACGCGGCTGGCGCACAGTGTCCCCGTGCGATACACTGAGCCAGCCGCGTGCGATAAAATCCTTTTCATCGCACAGCGTATACATGGATTTTAGCCTCCGAAACCAGCCGTGGCGCAGAGTGGCGCAGCGAGCCTGCAGCAGCGCCAGTCACGCCCCCAAGAACGCCCTCGCGCAAGGAAAAGCCTCCAAAATTCCCAAATCATCGCAAAGGGCTACGCTAACCCTGGACCAGTTCACAGGGCTGCCAAACAGCAAACGCCAAGCGGGGAACGTGTATTTCATTGGTTCGCGGGAAGTTCCACACGCGATTGTCCTGGGTACGTGTACATCAGGGGTGCGTGGGAAGTAACACACGCGATTCCATCAGGGCACGTGTATTGCAGGGGTGCGCGGGAAGTATCACACGCAAAAACAGCAGGGCATGTGCATTTCAGGGGTGCCTGGGAAGTATCACACGCGATTCCATCAGGGTACTTGTATTACAGGGGTGCGCGGGAAGTATCACACGCAAAACCAGCAGGGTACATGTATTCCAGGGGTGCGCGGGAAGTATCACACGCAAAAGCAGCAGGGTACGTGTATTTCAGGGGTGCGCAGGAAGTATCACACGTGATTCCATCAGGATACGTGTATTCCAGGGGTGCGCGGGAAGTATCACACGCCAAAGCAGCAGGGTACGTGTATTAAAGGGGTGCGCAGGAAGTATCACACGTGATTCCATCAGGGTACGTGTATTCCAGGGGTGCGCGGGAAGTATCACACGCCAAATCAGCAGGGTACGTGTATTTCAGGGGTGCGCAGGAAGTATCACACGCAATTCCATCAGGGTACGTGTATTCCAGGGGTGCGCGGGGAGCACCACACGTGAATTGCACGTGTGGGTCCTCCCAGGTGTTCCCTCTACACCCTCCATGGCCCCTGCAGGCGGCCCACACCACAGGGGCCTACCCTGCACATGTCCCGCAGGCAGCCCATCCACCATGCCCATGCCCCACAGCCAACCCACATGTCATCTTGCACTACTGCCCACCAACGCATGTCCCCCTGCACCCCCAGCTCCCAGGGGCACCCTCCACCAGGCCCCCACTCATGTCCAACTCATGTCTCCCACCACCCCCACCCCCAGCATCCAGGGGCACCCTCCACCAGGCCCCCACTCATGTCTCCCACCACCCCCACGCCCCAGCAGTGCAGGGCACCCTCCACCAGGCCCCCACTCATGTCCAACTCATGTCTCACTCCACCCCAACCCCCAGCAGTGCAGGGCACCCTCCACCAGGCCCCCACTCATGTCTCCCACCACCCCCACCCCCCAGCAGTGGAGGGGCAGCCTCCACCAGGCCCCCACTCATGTCCCCCTGCACCCCCACCCCCCAGCAGTGCAGGGCACCCTCCACCAGGCCCCCACTCATGTCCCCCTGCACCCCCAAGCCCCAGCAGTGCAGGGATAGTCTCCACCAGGCCCCCACTCATGTCTCCCATCACCCCCACCCCCAGCATCCAGGGGCACCCTCCACCAGGCCCCCACTCATGTCTCCCACCACCCTCACCCCCCAGCAGTGCAGGGCACCCTCCACCAGGCCCCCACTCATGTCCAACTCATGTCTCCCATCACCCCAACCCCCCAGCAGTGCAGGGGCACCGTCCACCAGGCCCCCACTCATGTCTCCCACCACCCCCACCCCCCAGCAGTGCAGGGGCAGCCTCCAAAAGACCCCCACTCATGTCTCCCATCACCCCCACCCCCCAGCAGTGCAGGGGCAGCCTACACCAGGACCCCACTCATGTCTCCCACCACCCTCACCCCCCAGCAGTGCAGGGCACCCTCCACCAGGCCCCCACTCATGTCCCCCTGCACCCCCATCCACAAGCATCCAGGGGCAGCCTCCACCAGGCCCCCACTCATGTCTCCAACAACCCCCACCCCCCAGCAGTGCAGGGCACCCTCCACCAGGCCCCCACTCATGTCCAACTCATGTCTCCCATTACCCCCACCCCCCAGCAGTGCAGGGGCACCCTCCACCAGGCCCCCACTCATGTCTCCCTGCACCCCCAACCCCCAGCAGTGCAGGGCACCCTCCACCAGGCCCCCACTCATGTCCCCCTGCACCCCCACCTCCCAGCATCCAGGGGCACCCTCAACCAGGCCCCCACTCATGTCTCCCATCACCCCACCCCCCAGCAGTGCAGGGGCAGCCTCCACCAGGCCCCCACTCATGTCTCCCAACACCCTCACCCCCCAGCAGTGCAGGGCACCCTCCACCAGGCCCCCACTCATGTCCAACTCATGTCCCCCTGCACCCCCACCCACAAGCATCCAGGGGCACCCTCCACCACGCCCCCACTCATGTCCCCCTGCAGCCCCACTCCCCAGCAGTGCAGGGCACCCTCCACCAGGCCCCCACTCATGTCTCCCATCACCCCCACCCCCCAGCAGTGCAGGGGCAGCCTCCACCAGGCCCCCTCGCATGTCTCCCTGCACCCCCAACCCCCAGCAGTGCAGGGCACCCTCCACCAGGCCCCCACTCATGTCCCCCTGCACCCCCACCCCCCAGACGTGCAGGGCACCCTCCACCAGGCCCCCATTCATGTCCCTCTGCACCCCCAACCCCCAGCAGTGCAGGGGTAGCCTCCACCAGGCCGCCACTCATGTCTCCCTGCACCCCCAACCCCCAGCAGTGCAGGGCACCCTCTACCAGGCCCCCACTCATGTCCCCCTGCACCCCCACCCCCAGCAGTGCAGGGCACCCTCCACCAGGCCCCCACACATGTCTCCCATCACCCCCACCCCCAGCAGTGCAGAGGCACCCTCCACCAGGCCCCCACTAATGTCTCCCTGCACCCCCACCCTCAGCAGTGCAGTGCACCCTCCACCAGGCCCCCACTCATGTCCAACTCATGTCTCCCACCACCCCCATACCCCAGCAGTGCAGGGGCAGCCTCCACCAGGCCCCCACTCATGTCCCCCTGCATCCCCAACCCCCAGCAGTGCAGGGCACCCTCCACCAGGCCCCCACTCATGTGCCCCTGTACCCCCAACCCTCAGCAGTGCAGGGGCAGCCTCCACCAGGCCCCCACTCATGTCTCCCATCACCCCACCCCCCAGCATCCAGGGCCACCCTCCACCAGGCCCCCACTCATGTCTCCCACCACCCCCACCCCCCAGCAGTGCAGGGCACCCTCCACCAGGCCCCCACGCATGTCCAACTCATGTCTCCCATCACCCCCAGCCCCCAGCAGTGCTGGGGCACCCTCCACCAGCCCCCCACTCATATCTCCCACGACCCCCACCCCCCAGCAGTGCAGGGGCAGCCTCCACCAGGCCCCCACTCATGTCTCCTATCACCCCCACTCCCCAGCAGTGCAGGGGCAGCCTCCACCAGGCCCCCACTCATGTCTCCCACAACCCCCACCCCCCCAGCAGTGCAGGGCACCCTCCAACAGGCCCCCACTCATGTCCAACTCATGTCTCCCATTACCCCCACCCCCCAGCAGTGCAGGGGCACCCTCCACCAGGCCCCCACTCATGTCTCCCTGCACCCCCAACCCCCAGCAGTGCAGGGCACCCTCCACCAGGCCCCCACTCATGTCCAACTCATGCCTCCTATCACCCCCACCCTCCAGCAGTGCAGAGGCACCCTCCACCAGGCCCCCACTCATGTCTCCCTGCACCCCCAACCCCAAGCAGTGCAGGGGCAGCCTCCACCAGGCCCCCACTCATGTCTCCCTGCACCCCCAACCCCCAGCAGTGCAGGGCACCCTCCACCAGGCCCCCACTCATGTCCCCCTGCACCCCCATCCACAAGCATCCAGGGGCAGCCTCCACCAGGCCCCCACTCATGTCTCCAACAACCCCCACCCCCCAGCAGTGCAGGGCACCCTCCACCAGGCCCCCACTCATGTCCAACTCATGTCTCCCATTGCCCCCACCCCCCAGCAGTGCAGCGGCACCCTCCACCAGGCCCCCACTCATGTCTCCCTGCACCCCCAACCCCCAGCAGTGCAGGGCACCCTCCACCAGGCCCCCACTCATGTCCCCCTGCACCCCCACCTCCCAGCATCCAGGGGCACCCTCAACCAGGCCCCCACTCATGTCTCCCATCACCCCACCCCCCAGCAGTGCAGGGGCAGACTCCACCAGGCCCCCACTCATGTCTTCCAACACCCTCACCCCCCAGCAGTGCAGGGCACCCTCCACCAGGCCCCCACTCATGTCCAACTCATGTCCCCCTGCACCCCCACCCACAAGCATCCAGGGGCACCCTCCACCACGCCCCCACTCATGTCCCCCTGCAGCCCCACTCCCCAGCAGTGCAGGGCACCCTCCACCAGGCCCCCACTCATGTCTCCCATCACCCCCACCCCCCAGCAGTGCAGGGGCAGCCTCCACCAGGCCCCCACTCATGTCTCCCTGCACCCCCAACCCCCAGCAGTGCAGGGCACCCTCCACCAGGCCCCCACTCATGTCCCCCTGCACCCCCACCCCCCAGACGTGCAGGGCACCCTCCACCAGGCCCCCATTCATGTCCCTCTGCACCCCCAACCCCCAGCAGTGCAGGGGCAGCCTCCACCAGGCCGCCACTCATGTCTCCCTGCACCCCCAACCCCCAGCAGTGCAGGGCACCCTCTACCAGGCCCCCACTCATGTCCCCCTGCACCCCCACCCCCCAGCAGTGCAGGGCACCCTCCACCAGGCCCCCACACATGTCTCCCATCACCCCCACCCCCAGCAGTGCAGAGGCACCCTCCACCAGGCCCCCACTAATGTCTCCCTGCACCCCCACCCTCAGCAGTGCAGTGCACCCTCCACCAGGCCCCCACTCATGTCCAACTCATGTCTCCCACCACCCCCATACCCCAGCAGTGCAGGGGCAGCCTCCACCAGGCCCCCACTCATGTCCCCCTGCATCCCCAACCCCCAGCAGTGCAGGGCACCCTCCAGCAGGCCCCCACTCATGTGCCCCTGTACCCCCAACCCTCAGCAGTGCAGGGGCAGCCTCCACCAGGCCCCCACTCATGTCTCCCATCACCCCACCCCCCAGCATCCAGGGCCACCCTCCACCAGGCCCCCACTCATGTCTCCCACCACCCCCACCCCCCAGCAGTGCAGGGCACCCTCCACCAGGCCCCCACGCATGTCCAACTCATGTCTCCCATCACCCCCAGCCCCCAGCAGTGCTGGGGCACCCTCCACCAGCCCCCCACTCATATCTCCCACGACCCCCACCCCCCAGCAGTGCAGGGGCAGCCTCCACCAGGCCCCCACTCATGTCTCCTATCACCCCCACTCCCCAGCAGTGCAGGGGCAGCCTCCACCAGGCCCCCACTCATGTCTCCCACAACCCCCACCCCCCCAGCAGTGCAGGGCACCCTCCAACAGGCCCCCACTCATGTCCAACTCATGTCTCCCATTACCCCCACCCCCAGCAGTGCAGGGGCACCCTCCACCAGGCCCCCACTCATGTCTCCCTGCACCCCCAACCCCCAGCAGTGCAGGGCACCCTCCACCAGGCCCCCACTCATGTCCAACTCATGCCTCCTATCACCCCCACCCTCCAGCAGTGCAGGGGCACCCTCCACCAGGCCCCCACTCATGTCTCCCTGCACCCCCAACCCCAAGCAGTGCAGGGGCAGCCTCCACCAGGCCCCCACTCATGTCTCCCTGCACCCCCAACCCCCAGCAGTGCAGGGCACCCTCCACCAGGCCCCCACTCATGTCTCCCACCACCCCCACCCCCCAGCAGTGCAGGGGCAGCCTCCACCAGGCCCCCACTCATGTACCCCTGCACCCCCACCTCCCAGCATCCAGGGGCACCCTCCACCAGGCCCCCACTCATGTCTCCCATCACCCCCACCCCCCAGCAGTGCAGGGGCACCCTCCACCAGGCCCCCACTCATGTCTCCCTGCACCCCCAAACCCCAGCAGTGCAGGGCACCCTCCACCAGGCCCCCACTCATGTCCAACTCATGCCTCCTATCACCCCCACCCTCCAGCAGTGCAGGGGCACCCTCCACCAGGCCCCCACTCATGTCTCCCTGCACCCCCAACCCCCAGCAGTGCAGGGGCAGCCTCCACCAGGCCCCCACTCATGTCTCCCTGCACCCCCAACCCCCATCAGTGCAGGGCACCCTCCACCAGGCCCCCACTCATGTCTCCCACCACCCCCACCCCGCAGCAGTGCAAGGGCAGCCTCCACCAGGCCCCCACTCATGTCCCCCTGCACCCCCACCCCCCAGCAGTGCAGGGCACCCTCCACCAGGCCCCCACTCATGTCTCCCTGCACCCCCAACCCCCAGCAGTGCAGGGGCAGCCTCCACCAGGCCCCCACTCATGTCTCCCTGCACCCCCAACCCCCATCAGTGCAGGGCACCCTCCACCAGGCCGCCACACATGTCTCCCATCACCCCCACCCACCAGCAGTGCAGGGGCAGCCTCCACCAGGCCCCCACTCATGTCTCCCTGCACCCAAACCCCAGCAGTGCAGGGCACCCTCCACCAGGCCCCCTCTCATGTCCCCCTGCACCCCCACCCACCAGCAGTGCAGGGCACCCTCCACCAGGCCCCCACTCATGTCTCCCTGCACCCCAGCAGTGCAGGGAACCCTCCACCAGGCCCCCTCTCATGTCCAACTCATGTCTCCCATCACCCCCACCCCCCAGCATCCAGGGGCACCCTCCACCAGGCCGCCACACATGTCTCCCATCACCCCCACCCACCAGCAGTGCAGGGGCAGCCTCCACCAGGCCCCCACTCATGTCTCCCTGCACCCAAACCCCAGCAGTGCAGGGCACCCTCCACCAGGCCCCCTCTCATGTCCCCCTGCACCCCCACCCACCAGCAGTGCAGGGCACCCTCCACCAGGCCCCCACTCATGTCTCCCTGCACCCCAGCAGTGCAGGGAACCCTCCACCAGGCCCCCGCTCATGTCCAACTCATGTCTCCCATCACCCCCACCCCCCAGCAGTGCAGGGGCCCCCTCCTCCAGGCCCCCACTCATGTCTTCCTGTACCCCCATCCCCCAGCAGTGCAGGGGCAGCCTCCACCAGGCCCCCAATCATGTCTCCCTGCACCCCAACCCCCAGCAGTGCAGGGCACCCTCCACCAGGCCCCCCACTCATGTCTCCCACCACCCCCACCCCCCAGCAGTGCAGGGGCACCCTCCACCAGGCCCCCACTCATGTCTCCCTGCACCCCCAACCCCCAGCAGTGCAGGGCACCCTCCACCAGGCCCCCACTCATGTCCCCCTGCACCCCCACCCCCCAGCAGTGCAGGGCACCCTCCACCAGGCCCCCACTCATGTCTCCCAGCACCCCCACCCCCCAGCAGTGCAGGGCACCCTCCACCAGGCCCCCACTCATGTCCCTCTGTACCCCCAACCCCCAGCAGTGCAGGGGCAGCCTCCACCAGGCCGCCACTCATGTCTCCCTGCACCCCCAACCCCCAGCAGTGCAGGGCACCCTCCACCAGGCCCCCACTCATGTCCCCCTGCACCCCCACCCCCCAGCAGTGCAGGGCACACTCCACCAGGCCCCCACACATGTCTCCCATCACCCCCACCCCCAGCAGTGCAGGGGCACCCTCCACCAGGCCCCCACTAATGTCTCCCTGCACCCCCAACCCTCAGCAGTGCAGTGCACCCTCCACCAGGCCCCCACTCATGTCCAACTCATGTCTCCCACCACCCCCATACCCCAGCAGTGCAGGGGCAGCCTCCACCAGGCCCCCACTCATGTCCCCCTGCATCCCCAACCCCCAGCAGTGCAGGGCACCCTCCACCAGGCCCCCACTCATGTCCCCCTGTACCCCCAACCCTCAGCAGTGCAGGGGCAGCCTCCACCACGCCCCTACTCATGTCTCCCATCACCCCACCCCCCAGCATCCAGGGCCACCCTCCACCAGGTCCCCACTCATGTCTCCCACCACCCCCACCCCCCAGCAGTGCAGGGCACCCTCCACCAAGCCCCCACTCATGTCCAACTCATGTCTCCCATCACCCCCAGCCCCCAGCAGTGCTGGGGCACCCTCCACCAGCCCCCCACTCATGTCTCCCACGACCCCCACCCCCCAGCAGTGCAGGGGCACCCTCCACCAGGCCCACACTCATGTCTCCCTGCACCCCCAACCCCCAGCAGTGCAGGGCACCCTCCACCAGGCCCCCACTCATGTCTCCTATCACCACCACTCCCCAGCAGTGCAGGGGCAGCCTCCACCAGGCCCCCACTCATGTCTCCCACAACCCACACCCCCCAGCAGTGCAGGGCACCCTCCACCAGGCCCCCACTCATGTCCAGCTCATGTCTCCCATTACCCCCACCCCCCAGCAGTGCAGGGGCACCCTCCACCAGGCCCACACTCATGTCTCCCTGCACCCCCAACCCCCAGCAGTGCAGGGCACCCTCCACCAGGCCCCCACTCATGTCCAACTCATGCCTCCTATCACCCCCACCCTCCAGCAGTGCAGGGGCACCCTCCACCAGGCCCCCACTCATGTCTCCCTGCACCCCCAACCCCCAGCAGTGCAGGGGCAGCCTCCACCAGGCCCCCACTCATGTCTCCCTGCACCCCCAACCCCCAGCAGTGCAGGGCACCCTCCACCAGGCCCCCACTCATGTCTCCCACCACCCCCACCCCCCAGCAGTGCAGGGGCAGCCTCCACCAGGCCCCCACTCATGTCCCACTGCACCCCCACCTCCCAGCATCCAGGGGCACCCTCCACCAGGCCCCCACTCATGTCTCCCATCACCCCCACCCCCCAGCAGTACAGGGGCACCCTCCACCAGGCCCCCACTCATGTCTCCCTGCACCCCTAAACCCCAGCAGTGCAGGGCACCCTCCACCAGGCCCCCACTCATGTCCAACTCATGCCTCCTATCACCGCCACCCTCCAGTAGTGCAGGGGCACCCTCCACCAGGCCCCCACTCATGTCTCCCTGCACCCCCAACCCCCAGCAGTGCAGGGGCAGCCTCCACCAGGCCCCCACTCATGTCTCCCTGCACCCCCAACCCCCAGCAGTGCAGGGCACCCTCCACCAGGCCCCCACTCATGTCTCCCACCACCCCCACCCCCCAGCAGTGCAGGGGCAGCCTCCACCAGGCCCCCATTCATGTCCCCCTGCACCCCCACCGCCCAGCAGTGCAGGGCACCCTCCACCAGGCCCCCACTCATGTCCCCCTGCACCCCCACCCCCCAGCATCCAGGGGCACCCTCCACCAGGCCGCCACTCATGTCTCCCATCACCCCCACCCACCAGCAGTGCAGGGCACCCTCCACCAGGCCCCCACTCATGTCCAACTCATGTCTCCCATTACCCCCACCCCCCAGCAGTGCAGGGGCACCCTCCACCAGGCCCCCACTCATGTCTCCCTGCACCCCCAACCCCCAGCAGTGCAGGGCACCCTCCACCAGGCCCCCACTCATGTCCAACTCATGCCTCCTATCACCCCCACCCTCCAGCAGTGCAGGGGCACCCTCCACCAGGCCCCCACTCATGTCTCCCTGCACCCCCAACCCCCAGCAGTGCAGGGGCAGCCTCCACCAGGCCCCCACTCATGTCTCCCTGCACCCCCAACCCCCAGCAGTGCAGGGCACCCTCCACCAGGCCCCCACTCATGTCTCCCACCACCCCCACCCCCCAGCAGTGCAGGGGCAGCCTCCACCAGGCCCCCACTCATGTCCCACTGCACCCCCACCTCCCAGCATCCAGGGGCACCCTCCACCAGGCCCCCACTCATGTCTCCCATCACCCCCACCCCCCAGCAGTGCAGGGGCACCCTCCACCAGGCCCCCACTCATGTCTCCCTGCACCCCCAAACCCCAGCAGTGCAGGTCACCCTCCACCAGGCCCCCACTCATGTCCAACTCATGCCTCCTATCACCCCCACCCTCCAGCAGTGCAGGGGCAGCCTCCACCAGGCCCCCACTCATGTCTCCCTGCACCCCCAACCCCCAGCAGTGCAGGGCACCCTCCACCAGGCCCCCACTCATGTCTCCCACCACCCCCACCCCCCAGCAGTGCAGGGGCAGCCTCCACCAGGCCCCCACTCATGTCCCACTGCACCCCCACCTCCCAGCATCCAGGGGCACCCTCCACCAGGCCCCCACTCATGTCTCCCTGCACCCCCAACCCCCAGCAGTGCAGGGGCAGCCTCCACCAGGCCCCCACTCATGTCTCCCTGCACCCCCAACCCCCAGCAGTGCAGGGCACCCTCCACCAGGCCCCCACTCATGTCTCCCACCACCCCCACCCCCCAGCAGTGCAGGGGCAGCCTCCACCAGGCCCCCACTCATGTCCCCCTGCACCCCCACCCCACAGCAGTGCAGGGCACCCTCCACCAGGCCCCCACTCATGTCCCCCTGCACCCCCACCCCCCAGCATCCAGGGGCACCCTCCACCAGGCCGCCACTCATGTCTCCCATCACCCCCACCCACCAGCAGTGCAGGGGCAGCCTCCACCAGGCCCCCACTCATGTCTCCCTGCACCCCCAACCCCAGCAGTGCAGGGCACCCTCCACCAGGCCCCCACTCATGTCCCCCTGCACCCCCACCCCCCAGAAGTGCAGGGCACCCTCCACCAGGCCCCCACTCATGTCTCCCTGCACCCCAGCAGTGCAGGGCACCCTCCACCAGGCCCCCGCTCATGTCCAACTCATGTCTCCCATCACCCCCACCCCCCAGCAGTGCAGGGGCAGCCTCCACCAGGCCCCCAATCATGTCTCCCTGCACCCCCATCCCCCAGCAGTGCAGGGGCAGCCTCCACCAGGCCCCCAATCATGTCTCCCTGCACCCCAACCCCCAGCAGTGCAGGGCACCCTCCACCAGGCCCCCACTCATGTCTCCCACCACCCCCACCCCCCAGCAGTGCAGGGGCACCCTCCTCCAGGCCCCCACTCATGTCTCCCTGCACCCCCATCCCCCAGCAGTGCAGGGGCAGCCTCCACCAGGCCCCCAATCATGTCTCCCTGCACCCCAACCCCCAGCAGTGCAGGGCACCCTCCACCAGGCCCCCACTCATGTCTCCCACCACCCCCACCCCCCAGCAGTGCAGGGGCTCCCTCCACCAGGCCCCCACTCATGTCTCCCTGCACCCCCAACCCCCAGCAGGGCAGGGCACCCTCCACCAGGCCCCCACTCATGCCTCCCTGCACCCCCACCCCCCAGCAGTGCAGGGCACCCTCCACCAGGCCCCCACTCATGTCTCCCTGCACCCACAACCCCCAGCAGTGCAGGGGCGGCCTCCACCAGGCCCCCACTCATGTCTCCCTGCACCCCCAACCCCCAGCAGTGCAGGGCACCCTCCACCAGGCCCCCACTCATGTCTCCCACCACCCCCATCCCCCAGCAGTGCAGGGCACCCTCCACCAGGCCCCCACTCATGTCTCCCACCACCCCCACACCCCAGCAGTGCAGGGGCAGCCTCCACCAGGCCCCCATTCATGTCTCCCATCTCCCCCACCCCCCAGCAGTGCAGGGGCAGCCTCCACCAGGCCCCCACTCATGTCTCCCACCACCCCCACCCCCCAGCAGTGGAGGGCACCCTCCACCAGGCCCCCACTCATGTCTCCCATCGCTCCCACCCCCCAGCACCCTCCACCAGACCCCCACTCATGTCTCCCTGCACCCCCAACCCCCAGCAGTGCAGGGCACCCTCCACCAGGCCACCACTCATGTCCCCCTGCACCCCCACCCCCCAGCATCCAGGAGCACCATCCACCAGGCCCCCACTCATGTCTCCCATCACCCCCACCCCCCAGCAGTGCAGGGGCACCCTCCACCAGGCCCCCACTCAGGTCTCCCTGCACCCCCAACCCCCAGCAGTGCAGGGCACCCTCCACCAGGCCCCCACTCATGTCCAACTCATGTCTCCCATCACCCCCACCCCCCGCAGTGCAGGGGCACCCTCCACCAGGCCCCCACTCATGTCCCTCTGCACTCCCACCCCCCAGCAGTGCAGGGCACCCTCCACCAGGCCCCCAATCATGTCCCCCTGCACCCCCACCCCCAGCATCCAGGGGCACCCTCCACCAGGCCCCCACTCATGTCTCCCATCACCCCCACCCCCCAGCAGTGCAGGGGCACCCTCCACCAGGCCCCCACTCATGTCGCCCTGCACCCCCAAGCCCCAGCAGTGCAGGGCACCCTCCACCAGGCCCCCACTCACGTCCAACTCATGTCTCCCATCACCCCCACTCCCCAGCAGTGCAGGGGCACCCTCCACCAGGCCCCCACTCATGTCTCCCTGCACCCCCAACCCCCAGCAGTGCAGGGGTAGCCTCCACCAGGCCCCCACTCATGTCTCCCTGCACCCCCAACCCCCAGCAGTGCAGGGCACCCTCCACCAGGCCCCCACTCATGTCTCCCACCACCCCCACCCCCCAGCAGTGCAGGGGCAGCCTCCACCAGGCCCCCACTCATGTCCACCTGCACCCCCACCCCCCAGCTGTGCAGGGCACCCTCCACCAGGCCCCCACTCATGTCTCCCTGCACCCCCAATCCCCAGCAGTGCAGGGCACCCTCCACCAGGCCCCCACTCATGTCCAACTCATGTCTCCCATCACCCCCACCCCCCAGCAGTGCAGGGGCACCCTCTACCAGGCCCCCACTCATGTCTCCCTGCACCCCCATCCCCCGCAGTGCAGGGGCAGCCTCCACCAGGCCCCCACTCATGTCTCCCTGCACCCCCAACCCCCAGCAGTGCAGGGCACCCTCCACCAGGCCCCCACTCATGTCCAACTCATGTCTCCCATCACCCCCACCCCCCAGCAGTGCAGGGGCACCCTCCACCAGGCCCCCACTCATGTCTCCCTGCACCCCCAACCCCCAGCAGTGCAGTGGCAGCCACCACCAGGCCCCCACTCATGTGTCCCTCACCCCCAACCCCCAGCAGTGCAGGGCACCCTCCACCAGGCCCCCACTCATGTCTCCCACCACCCTCACCCCCCAGCAATGCAGGGGGAGCCTCCCCAGGCCCCCACTCATGTCTCCCTGCACCCCCAACCCCCAGCAGTGCAGGGCACCCTCCACCAGGCCCCCACTCATGTCCCTCTCCACCCCCATCCCCAGCAGTGCAGGGCACCCTCCACCAGGCCCCCACTCATGTCTCCCTGCACCCCCAACACCCAGCAGTGCAGGGCAGCCTCCACCAGGCCCCCACTCATGTCCAACTCATGTCTCACATCACCCCCACTTCCCATCAGTGCAGGGGCAGCCTCCACCAGGTCCCCACTCATGTCTCCCACCACCCCACCCCCCAGCAGTGCAGGACACCCTCCACCAGGCCTCCACTCATTTCCTACTCATGTCTCACATCACCCCCACCCCCAGAAGTGCAGGGGCACCCTCCACCAGGCCCCCACTCATGTCTCCCATCACCCCCACCCCCCAGCAGTGCAGGGGCACCCTCCTCCAGGCCCCCACTCATGTCTTCCTGCACCCCCAAACCCCAGCAGTGCAGGGGCAGCCTCCACCAGGCCCCCACTCATGTCTCCCATCACCCCAAACCCCCAGCAGTGCAGGGCACCCTCCACCAGGCCCCCACTCATGTCTCCCACCACCCCACCCCCCAGCAGTGCAGGGGCAGCCTCCACCAGGCCCCCACTCATGTCTCCCTGCACCCCCAACCCCCAGCAGTGCAGGGCACCCTCCACCAGGCCCCCACTCATGTCCCCCTGCACCCCCACCCCCCAGCAGTGCAGGGCACCCTCCACCAGGCCCCCACTCATGTCTCCCTGCACCCCCAACCCCCAGCAGTGCAGGGCAGCCTCCACCAGGCCCCCACTCATGTCCACGTCATGTCTCCCATCACCCCCACCCCCAGCAGTGCAGGGGCACCCTCCACCAGGCCCCGACTCATGTCTCCCTGCACCCCCACCCCCAGCAGTGCAGGGCACCCTCCACCAGGCCCCCACTCATGTCTCCCACCACCCCCACCCCAGCAGTGCAGACCACCCTCCACCAGGCCCCCACTCATTTCCTACTCATGTCTCCCATCACCCCCACCCCCCAGCAGTGCAGGGGCACCCTCCACCAGGCCACCACACATGTCTCCCATCACCCCCACCCCCCAGCAGTGCAGGGGCACCCTCCTAAAGGCCCCCACTCATGTCTCCCTGCACCCCCAACCCCCAGCAGTGCAGGGGCAGCCTCCACCAGGCCCCCACTCATGTCTCCCTACACCCCGAACCCCCAGCAGTGCAGGGCACCCTGCACCAGGCCCCCACTCATGTCCCCCTGCACCCCCACCCCCCAGCAGTGCAGGGCACCCTCCACCAGGCCCCCACTCATGTCTCCCTGCACCCCCAACCCTCAGCAGTGCAGGGCAGCCTCCACCAGGCCCCCACTCAGGTCCAATTCATGTCTCCCATCACCCCCACCCCCCAGCAGTGCAGGGGCACCCTCCACCAGGCCCCCACTCATGTCTCCCTGCACCCCCAACCCCCAGTAGTGCAGGGGCAGCCTCCACCAGTCCCCCACTCATGTCTCCCTGCACCCCCAACCCCCAGCAGTGCAGGGCACCCTCCACCAGGCCCCCACTCAAGTCTCCCACCACCCCCACCCCCCAGCAGTGCAGGGCCCCCTCCACCAGGCCCCCACTCATGTCCAACTCATGTCTCCCATCACCCCCATCCCCCAGCAGTGCAGGGGCACCCTCCCCCAGTCCCCCACTCATGTCTCCCACCACCCCCACCCCCCAGCAGTGCAGGGGCAGCCTCCACCAGGCCCCCACTCATGTCTCCCATCACCCTCACCCCCCAGCAGTGCAGGGGCAGCCTCCACCAGGCCCCCACACATGTCTACCACCACCCCCACCCCCCAGCAGTGCAGGGCACCCTCCACCAGGCCCCAACACATGTCTCCCTGCACCCCCAACCCCCAGCAGTGCAGGGCACCCTCCACCAGGCCCCCACTCATGTCCTCCTGCACCCCCACCCCCCAGCAGTGCAGGGGCACCCTCCACCAGGCCCCCACTCATGTCTCCCTGCACCCCCAACCCCCAGCAGTGCAGGGGCAGCCTCCACCAGGCCCCCACTAATGTCTCCCTGCACCCCCAACCCCCAGCAGTGCAGGGGCACCCTCCACCAGGCCCCCACTCATGTCTCCCTGCACCCCCATCCCCCAGCAGTGCAGGGCACCCTCCACCAGGCCCCCACTCATTTCCAACTCATGTCTCCCATTACCCCCACCCCCCAGCAGTGCAGGGGCACCCTCTACCAGGCCCCCACTCATGTCTCCCTGCACCCCCAACCCCCAGCAGTGCAGGGCACCCTCCACCAGGCCCCCACTCATGTCCCCCTGCACCCCCACCTCCCAGCATCCAGGGGCACCCTCAACCAGGCCCCCACTCATGTCTCCCATCACCCCACCCCCCAGCAGTGCAGGGGCAGCCTCCACCAGGCCCCCACTCATGTCTCCCACCACCCTCACCCCCCAGCAGTGCAGGGCACCCTCCACTAGGCCCCCACTCATGTCCAACTCATGTCCCCCTGCACCCCCACCCACAAGCATCCAGGGGCACCCTCCACCAGGCCCCCACTCATGTCCCCCTGCAGCCCCACTCCCCAGCAGTGCAGGGCACCCTCCACCAGGCCCCCACTCATGTCTCCCATCACCCCCACCCCCCAGCAGTGCAGGGGCAGCCTCCACCAGGCCCCCACTCATGTCTCCCTGCACCCCCAAACCCCAGCAGTGCAGGGCACCCTCCACCAGGCCCCCACTCATGTCCCCCTGCACCCCCACCCCCCAGACGTGCAGGGCACCCTCCACCAGGCCCCCATTCATGTCCCTCTGCACCCCCAACCCCCAGCAGTGCAGGGGCAGCCTCCACCAGGCCGCCAGTCATGTCTCCCTGCACCCCCAACCCCCAGCAGTGCAGGGCACCCTTACCAGGCCCCCACTCATGTCCCCCTGCACCCCCACCCCCCAGCAGTGCAGGGCACCCTCCACCAGGCCCACACACATGTCTCCCATCACCCCCACCCCCAGCAGTGCAGGGGCACCCTCCACCAGGCCCCCACTAATGTCTCCCTGCACCCCCACCCTCAGCAGTGCAGTGCACCCTCCACCAGGCCCCCACTCATGTCCAACTCATGTCTCCCACCACCCCCATACCCCAGCAGTGCAGGGGCAGCCTCCACCAGGCCCCCACTCATGTCCCCCTGCATCCCCAACCCCCAGCAGTGCAGGGCACCCTCCACCAGGCCCCCACTCATGTGCCCCTGTACCCCCAACCCTCAGCAGTGCAGGGGCAGCCTCCACCAGGCCCCCACTCATGTCTCCCATCACCCCACCCCCCAGCATCCAGGGCCACCCTCCACCAGGCCCCCACTCATGTCTCCCACCACCCCCACCCCCCAGCAGTGCAGGGCACCCTCCACCAGGCCCCCACTCATGACCAACTCATGTCTCCCATCACCCCCAGCCCCCAGCAGTGCTGGGGCACCCTCCACCAGCCCCCCACTCATATCTCCCACGACCCCCACCCCCCAGCAGTGCAGGGGCAGCCTCCACCAGGCCCCCACTCATGTCTCCTATCACCCCCACTCCCCAGCAGTGCAGGGGCAGCCTCCACCAGGCCCCCACTCATGTCTCCCACAACCCCCACCCCCCCAGCAGTGCAGGGCACCCTCCACCAGGCCCCCACTCATGTCTCCCTGCACCCCCAACCCCCAGCAGTGCAGGGGCAGCCTCCACCAGGCCCCCACTCATGTCCAACTCATGCCTCCTATCACCCCCACCCTCCAGCAGTGCAGGGGCACCCTCCACCAGGCCCCCACTCATGTCCAACTCATGTCTCCCATTACCCCCACCCCCCAGCAGTGCAGGGGCAGCCTCCACCAGGCCCCCACTAATGTCTCCCTGCACCCCCAACCCCCAGCAGTGCAGGGCACCCTCCACCAGGCCCCCACTCATGTCTCCCACCACCCCCATCCCCCAGCAGTGCAGGGCACCCTCCACCAGGCCCCCACTCATTTCCAACTCATGTCTCCCATTACCCCCACCCCCCAGCAGTGCAGGGGCACCCTCTACCAGGCCCCCACTCATGTCTCCCTGCACCCCCAACCCCCAGCAGTGCAGGGCACCCTCCACCAGGCCCCCACTCATGTCCCCCTGCACCCCCACCTCCCAGCATCCAGGGGCACCCTCAACCAGGCCCCCACTCATGTCTCCCATCACCCCACCCCCCAGCAGTGCAGGGGCAGCCTCCACCAGGCCCCCACTCATGTCTCCCACCACCCTCACCCCCCAGCAGTGCAGGGCACCCTCCACTAGGCCCCCACTCATGTCCAACTCATGTCCCCCTGCACCCCCACCCACAAGCATCCAGGGGCACCCTCCACCAGGCCCCCACTCATGTCCCCCTGCAGCCCCACTCCCCAGCAGTGCAGGGCACCCTCCACCAGGCCCCCACTCATGTCTCCCATCACCCCCACCCCCCAGCAGTGCAGGGGCAGCCTCCACCAGGCCCCCACTCATGTCTCCCTGCACCCCCAAACCCCAGCAGTGCAGGGCACCCTCCACCAGGCCCCCACTCATGTCCCCCTGCACCCCCACCCCCCAGACGTGCAGGGCACCCCCCACCAGGCCCCCATTCATGTCCCTCTGCACCCCCAACCCCCAGCAGTGCAGGGGCAGCCTCCACCAGGCCGCCAGTCATGTCTCCCTGCACCCCCAACCCCCAGCAGTGCAGGGCACCCTTACCAGGCCCCCACTCATGTCCCCCTGCACCCCCACCCCCCAGCAGTGCAGGGCACCCTCCACCAGGCCCACACACATGTCTCCCATCACCCCCACCCCCAGCAGTGCAGGGGCACCCTCCACCAGGCCCCCACTAATGTCTCCCTGCACCCCCACCCTCAGCAGTGCAGTGCACCCTCCACCAGGCCCCCACTCATGTCCAACTCATGTCTCCCACCACCCCCATACCCCAGCAGTGCAGGGGCAGCCTCCACCAGGCCCCCACTCATGTCCCCCTGCATCCCCAACCCCCAGCAGTGCAGGGCACCCTCCACCAGGCCCCCACTCATGTGCCCCTGTACCCCCAACCCTCAGCAGTGCAGGGGCAGCCTCCACCAGGCCCCCACTCATGTCTCCCATCACCCCACCCCCCAGCATCCAGGGCCACCCTCCACCAGGCCCCCACTCATGTCTCCCACCACCCCCACCCCCCAGCAGTGCAGGGCACCCTCCACCAGGCCCCCACTCATGACCAACTCATGTCTCCCATCACCCCCAGCCCCCAGCAGTGCTGGGGCACCCTCCACCAGCCCCCCACTCATATCTCCCACGACCCCCACCCCCCAGCAGTGCAGGGGCAGCCTCCACCAGGCCCCCACTCATGTCTCCTATCACCCCCACTCCCCAGCAGTGCAGGGGCAGCCTCCACCAGGCCCCCACTCATGTCTCCCACAACCCCCACCCCCCCAGCAGTGCAGGGCACCCTCCACTAGGCCCCCACTCATGTCTCCCTGCACCCTCAACCCCCAGCAGTGCAGGGGCAGCCTCCACCAGGCCCCCACTCATGTCCAACTCATGCCTCCTATCACCCCCACCCTCCAGCAGTGCAGGGGCACCCTCCACCAGGCCCCCACTCATGTCCAACTCATGTCTCCCATTACCCCCACCCCCCAGCAGTGCAGGGGCACCCTCCACCAGGCCCCCACTCATGTCTCCCTGCACCCCCAACCCCCAGCAGTGCAGGGCACCCTCCACCAGGCCCCCACTCATGTCCAACTCATGCCTCCTATCACCCCCACCCTCCAGCAGTGCAGGGGCACCCTCCACCAGGCCCCCACTCATGTCTCCCTGCACCCCCAACCCCAAGCAGTGCAGGGGCAGCCTCCACCAGGCCCCCACTCATGTCTCCCTGCACCACCAACCCCCAGCAGTGCAGGGCACCCTCCACCAGGCCCCCACTCATGTCTCCCACCACCCCCACCCCCCAGCAGTGCAGGGGCAGCCTCCACCAGGCCCCCACTCATGTCCCCCTGCACCCCCACCTCCCAGCATCCAGGGGCACCCTCCACCAGGCCCCCACTCATGTCTCCCATCACCCCCACCCCCCAGCAGTGCAGGGGCACCCTCCACCAGGCCCCCACTCATGTCTCCCTGCACCCCCAAACCCCAGCAGTGCAGGGCACCCTCCACCAGGCCCCCACTCATGTCCAACTCATGCCTTCTATCACCCCCACCCTCCAGCAGTGCAGGGGCACCCTCCACCAGGCCCCCACTCATGTCTCCCTGCACCCCCAACCCCCAGCAGTGCAGGGGCAGCCTCCACCAGGCCCCCACTCATGTCTCCCTGCACCCCCAACCCCCAGCAGTGCAGGGCACCCTCCACAAGGCCCCCACTCATGTCTCCCACCACCCCCACCCCGCAGCAGTGCAAGGGCAGCCTCCACCAGGCCCCCACTCATGTCCCCCTGCACCCCCACCCCCAGGCAGTGCAGGGCACCCTCCACCAGGCCCCCACTCATGTCTCCCTGCACCCCCAACCCCCAGCAGTGCAGGGCACCCTCCACAAGGCCCCCACTCATGTCTCCCACCACCCCCACCCCGCAGCAGTGCAAGGGCAGCCTCCACCAGGCCCCCTCTCATGTCCCCCTGCACCCCCACCCACCAGCAGTGCAGGGCACCCTCCACCAGGCCCCCACTCATGTCTCCCTGCACCCCAGCAGTGCAGGTAACCCTCCACCAGGCCCCCGCTCATGTCCAACTCATGTCTCCCATCACCCCCACCCCCCAGCAGTGCAGGGGCACCCTCCACCAGGCCCCCACTCATGTCTCCCTGCACCCCCAACCCCCAGCAGTGCAGGGGCAGCCTCCACCAGGCCCCCACTCATGACCAACTCATGTCCCCCTGCACCCCCACCCACAAGCATCCAGGGGCACCCTCCACCAGGCCCCCACTCCTGTCCCCCTGCAGCCCCACTCCCCAGCAGTGCAGGGCACCCTCCACCAGGCCCCCACTCATGTCTCCCATCACCCCCACCCCCCAGCAGTGCAGGGGCAGCCTCCACCAGGCCCCCACTCATGTCTCCCTGCACCCCCAAACCCCAGCAGTGCAGGGCACCCTCCACCAGGCCCCCACTCATGTCCCCCTGCACCCCCACCCCCCAGACGTGCAGGGCACCCTCCACCAGGCCCCCATTCATGTCCCTCTGCACCCCCAACCCCCAGCAGTGCAGGGGCAGCCTCCACCAGGCCGCCACTCATGTCTCCCTGCACCCCCAACCCCCAGCAGTGCAGGGCACCCTCTACCAGGCCCCCACTCATGTCCCCCTGGACCCCCACCCCCCAGCAGTGCAGGGCACCCTCCACCAGGCCCCCACACATGTCTCCCATCACCCCCACCCCCAGCAGTGCAGGGGCACCCTCCACCAGGCCACCACTAATGTCTCCCTGCACCCCCACCCTCAGCAGTGCAGTGCACCCTCCACCAGGCCCCCACTCATGTCCAACTCATGTCTCCCACCACCCCCATACCCCAGCAGTGCAGGGGCAGCCTCCACCAGGCCCCCACTCATGTCCCCCTGCATCCCCAACCCCCAGCAGTGCAGGGCACCCTCCACCAGGCCCCCACTCATGTGCCCCTGTACCCCCAACCCTCAGCAGTGCAGGGGCAGCCTCCACCAGGCCCCCACTCATGTCTCCCACCACCCCCACCCCCCAGCAGTGCAGGGCACCCTCCACCAGGCCCCCACTCATGACCAACTCATGTCTCCCATCACCCCCAGCCCCCAGCAGTGCTGGGGCACCCTCCACCAGCCCCCCACTCATATCTCCCACGACCCCCACCCCCCAGCAGTGCAGGGGCAGCCTCCACCAGGCCCCCACTCATGTCTCCTATCACCCCCACTCCCCAGCAGTGCAGGGGCAGCCTCCACCAGGCCCCCACTCATGTCTCCCACAACCCCCACCCCCCCAGCAGTGCAGGGCACCCTCCACCAGGCCCCCACTCATGTCCAACTCATGTCTCCCATTACCCCCACCCCCAGCAGTGCAGGGGCACCCTCCACCAGGCCCCCACTCATGTCTCCCTGCACCCCCAACCCCCAGCAGTGCAGGGCACCCTCCACCAGGCCCCCACTCATGTCCAACTCATGCCTCCTATCACCCCCACCCTCCAGCAGTGCAGGGGCACCCTCCACCAGGCCCCCACTCATGTCTCCCTGCACCCCCAACCCCAAGCAGTGCAGGGGCAGCCTCCACCAGGTCCCCACTCATGTCTCCCTGCACCCCCAACCCCCAGCAGTGCAGGGCACCCTCCACCAGGCCCCCACTCATGTCTCCCACCACCCCCACCCCCCAGCAGTGCAGGGGCAGCCTCCACCAGGCCCCCACTCATGTCTCCCTGCACCCCCAAACCCCAGCAGTGCAGGGCACCCTCCACCAGGCCCCCACTCATGTCCCCCTGCACCCCCACCCCCCAGACGTGCAGGGCACCCTCCACCAGGCCCCCATTCATGTCCCTCTGCACCCCCAACCCCCAGCAGTGCAGGGGCAGCCTCCACCAGGCCGCCACTCATGTCTCCCTGCACCCCCAACCCCCAGCAGTGCAGGGCACCCTCTACCAGGCCCCCACTCATGTCCAACTCATGTCTCCCACCACCCCCATGCCCCAGCAGTGCAGGTTCAGCCTCCACCAGGCCCCCACTCATGTCCCCCTGCACCCCCACCCCCCAGCAGTGCAGGGCACCCTCCACCAGGCCCCCACTCATGTCTCCTATCACCCCCACTCCCATGCAGTGCAGGGGCAGCCTCCACCAGACCCCCACTCATGTCCCCCTGCACCCCCAACCCCCAGCATTGCAGGGCACCCTCCACCAGCCCCCCATACATGTCCAACCCATGTCTCCCATCACCCCCAGCCCCCAGCAGTGCTGGGGCACCCTCCACCAGCCCCCCACTCATGTCTCCCACGGCCCCCACCCCCCCAGCAGTGCAGGGGCAGCCTCCACCAGGCCCCCACTCATGTCTCCTATCACCCCCACTCCCATGCAGTGCAGGGGCAGCCTCCACCAGGCCCCCACTCATGTCCCCCACAACCACCATCCCCCAGCAGTGAAGGGCACCCTCCACCAGGCCTCCACTCATGTCCCCCTGCACCCCCACCCCCCAGCAGTGCAGGGCACCCTCCACCAGGCCCCCACTCATGTCTCCCATCACCCCCACCCCCAGCAGTGCAGGGGCACCCTCCACCAGGCCCCCACTAATGTCTCCCTGCACCCCCAACCCCCAGCATTGCAGGGCACCCTCCACCAGGCCCCCACTCATGTCCACCTGCACCCCCATCCCCAGCAGTGCAGGGCACCCTCCACCAGGCCCCCACTCATGTCTCGCTGCACCCCCAACCCCCAGCAGTGCAGGGCACCCTCCACCAGGCCCCCACTCATGTCCAACTCATGTCTCCCATCACCCCCACCCCCAGCAGTGCAGGGGCACCCTCCACCAGGCCCCCACTCATGTCTCCCACCACCCCCACCCCCCAGCAATGCAGGGGCAGCCTCCCCAGGCCCCCACTCATGTCTCCCTGCACCCCCAACCCCCAGCAGTGCAGGGCACCCTCCACCAGGCCCCCACTCATGTTCCCCTGCACCCCCATCCCCAGCAGTGCTGGGCACCCTCCACCAGGCCCCCACTCATGTCTCCCTGCACCCCCAACCCCCAGCAGTGCAGGGCAGCCTCCACCAGGCCCCCACTCATGTCCAACTCATGTCTCCATTCACCCCCACCCCCCAGCAGTGCAGGGGCACCCTCCACCAGGCCCCCATTCATGTCTCCCTGCACCACCAACCCCAAGCAGTGCAGGGGCAGCCTCCACCAGGCCCCCACTCATGTCTCCCTGCACCCCCAACCCCCAGCAATGCAGGGCACCCTCCACCAGGCCCCCACTCATGTCCTACTCATGTCTCCCATCACCCCCACCCCCCAGCAGTGCAGGGGCACCCTCCACCAGGCCCCCACTCATGTCTCCCACCACCCCCACCCCCCAGCAGTGCAGGGGCAGCCTCCACCCGGCCCCCACCCATGTCTCCCATCACCCCCACCCCCCAGCATTGCAGGGGCAGCCTCCACCAGGCCCCCATCCATGTCTCCCACCACCCCCACCCCCCAGCAGTGCAGGGCACCCTCCACCAGGCCCCCACTCATGTCCAACTCATGTCTCCCATCACCCCCACCCCCCAGCAGTGCAGGGGCAGCCTCCACCAGGCCCCCACTCATGTATCCCTGCACCCCCAACCCCCAGCAGTGCAGGGCACCCTCCACCAGGCCCCCACTCATGTCCCCCTGCACCCCCACCCCCCAGCAGTGCAGGGCACCCTCCACCAGGCCCCCACTAATGTCTCCCTGCACCCCCAACCCCCAGCATTGCAGGGCACCCTCCACCAGGCCCCCACTCATGTCCAACTCATGTCTCCCACCACCCCCATGCCCCAGCAGTGCAGGTTCAGCCTCCACCAGGCCCCCACTCATGTCCCCCTGCACCCCCACCCCCCAGCAGTGCAGGGCACCCTCCACCAGGCCCCCACTCATGTCTCCTATCACCCCCACTCCCATGCAGTGCAGGGGCAGCCTCCACCAGACCCCCACTCATGTCCCCCTGGACCCCCAACCCCCAGCATTGCAGGGCACCCTCCACCAGCCCCCCACTCATGTCCAACCCATGTCTCCCATCACCCCCAGCCCCCAGCAGTGCTGGGGCACCCTCCACCAGCCCCCCACTCATGTCTCCCACGACCCCCACCCCCCAGCAGTGCAGGGGCAGTCTCCACCAGGCCCCCACTCATGTCTCCTATCACCCCCACTCCCATGCAGTGCAGGGGCAGCCTCCACCAGGCCCCCACTCATGTCCCCCACAACCACCACCCCCCAGCAGTGCAGGGCACCCTCCACCAGGCCCCCACTCATGTCCAACTCATGTCTCCCATTACCCCCACCCCCAGCAGTGCAGGGGCACCCTCCACCAGGCCCCCACTCATGTCTCCCTGAACCCCCAACCCCCAGCAGTGCATTGCAACCTACACCAGGCCCCCACTCATGTCTCCCACCACCCACACCCCCCAGCAGTGCAGGGGCACCCTCCACCAGGCCCCCACTCATGTCTCCCATCACCCCCACCCCCAGCAGTGCAAGGGCACCCTCCACCAGGCCCCCACTAATGTCTCCCTGCACCCCCAACCCCCAGCATTGCAGGGCACCCTCCACCAGGCCCCCACTCATGTCCAACTCATGTCTCCCACCACCCCCATGCCCCAGCAGTGCAGGTTCAGCCTCCACCAGGCCCCCACTCATGTCCCCCTGCACCCCCACCCCCAGCAGTGCAGGGCACCCTCCACCAGGCCCCCACTCATGTCTCCTATCACCCCCACTCCCATGCAGTGCAGGGGCAGCCTCCACCAGACCCCCACTCATGTCCCCCTGCACTCCCAACCCCCAGCATTGCAGGGCACCCTCCACCAGCCCCCCATACATGTCCAACCCATGTCTCCCATCACCCCCAGCCCCCAGCAGTGCTGGGGCACCCTCCACCAGCCCCCCACTCATGTCTCCCACGGCCCCCACCCCCCAGCAGTGCAGGGGCAGCCTCCACCAGGCCCCCACTCATGTCTCCTATCACCCCCACTCCCATGCAGTGCAGGGGCAGCCTCCACCAGGCCCCCACTCATGTCCCCCACAACCACCATCCCCCAGCAGTGAAGGGCACCCTCCACCAGGCCCCCACTCATGTCCCCCTGCACCCCCACCCCCCAGCAGTGCAGGGCACCCTCCACCAGGCCCCCACTCATGTCTCCCATCACCCCCACCCCCAGCAGTGCAGGGGCACCCTCCACCAGGCCCCCACTAATGTCTCCCTGCACCCCCAACCCCCAGCATTGCAGGGCACCCTCCACCAGGCCCCCACTCATGTCCACCTGCACCCCCATCCCCAGCAGTGCAGGGCACCCTCCACCAGGCCCCCACTCATGTCTCCCTGCACCCCCAACCCCCAGCAGTGCAGGGCACCCTCCACCAGGCCCCCACTCATGTCCAACTCATGTCTCCCATCACCCCTATCCCCCACCAGTGCAGGGGCACCCTCCACCAGGCCCCCACTCATGTCTCCCTGCACCCCCAACCCCCAGCAGTGCAGGGGCAGCCTCCACCAGGCCCCCATTCATGTCTCGCTGCACCCCCAACCCCCAGCAGTGCAGGGCACCCTCCACCAGGCCCCCACTCATGTCCAACTCATGTCTCCCATCACCCCCACCCCCAGCAGTGCAGGGGCACCCTCCACCAGGCCCCCACTCATGTCTCCCACCACCCCCACCCCCCAGCAATGCAGGGGCAGCCTCCCCAGGCCCCCACTCATGTCTCCCTGCACCCCCAACCCCCAGCAGTGCAGGGCACCCTCCACCAGGCCCCCACTCATGTTCCCCTGCACCCCCATCCCCAGCAGTGCTGGGCACCCTCCACCAGGCCCCCACTCATGTCTCCCTGCACCCCCAACCCCCAGCAGTGCAGGGCAGCCTCCACCAGACCCCCACTCATGTCCAACTCATGTCTCCATTCACCCCCACCCCCCAGCAGTGCAGGGGCACCCTCCACCAGGCCCCCATTCATGTCTCCCTGCACCACCAACCCCAAGCAGTGCAGGGGCAGCCTCCACCAGTCCCCCACTCATGTCTCCCTGCACCCCCAACCCCCAGCAATGCAGGGCACCCTCCACCAGGCCCCCACTCATGTCCTACTCATGTCTCCCATCACACCCACCCCCCAGCAGTGCAGGGGCACCCTCCACCAGGCCCCCACTCATGTCTCCCACCACCCCCACCCCCCAGCAGTGCAGGGGCAGCCTCCACCCGGCCCCCACCCATGTCTCCCATCACCCCCACCCCCCAGCATTGCAGGGGCAGCCTCCACCAGGCCCCCATCCATGTCTCCCACCACCCCCACCCCCCAGCAGTGCAGGGCACCCTCCACCAGGCCCCCACTCATGTCCAACTCATGTCTCCCATCACCCCCACCGCCCAGCAGTGCAGGGGCAGCCTCCACCAGGCCCCCACTCATGTATCCCTGCACCCCCAACCCCCAGCAGTGCAGGGCACCCTCCACCAGGCCCCCACTCATGTCCCCCTGCACCCCCACCCCCCAGCAGTGCAGGGCACCCTCCACCAGGCCCCCATTCATGTCCCCCTGCACCCCCAACATCCCAGCAGTGCAGGGGCAGCCTCCACCAGGCCCCCACTCATGTCTTCCTGCACCCCCAGCCCCCAGCAGTGCAGGGCACCCTCCACCAGGCCCCCACTCATGTCCCCCTGCACCCCCACCCCCCAGCAGTGCAGGGCACCCTCCACCAGGCCCCCACTCATGTCTCCCATCACCCCCACCCCCAGCAGTGCAGGGGCACCCTCCACCAGGCCCCCACTAATGTCTCCCTGCACCCCCAACCCCCAGCATTGCAGGGCACCCTCCACCAGGCCCCCACTCATGTCCAACTCATGTCTCCCACCACCCCCATGCCCCAGCAGTGCAGGTTCAGCCTCCACCAGGCCCCCACTCATGTCCCCCTGCACCCCCACCCCCCAGCAGTGCAGGGCACCCTCCACCAGGCCCCCACTCATGTCTCCTATCACCCCCACTCCCATGCAGTGCAGGGGCAGCCTCCACCAGACCCCCACTCATGTCCCCCTGGACCCCCAACCCCCAGCATTGCAGGGCACCCTCCACCAGCCCCCCACTCATGTCCAACCCATGTCTCCCATCACCCCCAGCCTCCAGCAGTGCTGGGGCACCCTCCACCAGCCCCCCACTCATGTCTCCCACGACCCCCACCCCCCAGCAGTGCAGGGGCAGTCTCCACCAGGCCCCCACTCATGTCTCCTATCACCCCCACTCCCATGCAGTGCAGGGGCAGCCTCCACCAGGCCCCCACTCATGTCCCCCACAACCACCACCCCCAGCAGTGCAGGGCACCCTCCACCAGGCCCCCACTCATGTCCAACTCATGTCTCCCATTACCCCCACCCCCCAGCAGTGCAGGGGCACCCTCCACCAGGCCCCCACTCATGTCTCCCTGAACCCCCAACCCCCAGCAGTGCATTGCAACCTACACCAGGCCCCCACTCATGTCTCCCATCACCCCCACCCCCCAGCAGTGCAGGGGCAGTCTCCACCAGGCCCCCACTCATGTCCCCCTGCACCCCCACCCGCCAGCAGTGCAGGGCACCCTCCACCAGGCCTCCACTCATCTCCTCCTGCACCCCCACCCACAAGCATCCAGGGGCAGCCTCCACCAGGCCCCCACTCATGTCTCCCTGCACCCCCAACCCCCAGCAGTGCAGGGCACCCTCCACCAGGCCCCCACTCATGTCCAACTCATGTCTCCTATTACCCCCACCCCCCAGCAGTGCAGGGGCACCCTCCACCAGGCCCCCACTCATGTCTCCCTGCACCCCCAACCCGCAGCAGTGCAGAGCACCCTCCACCAGGCCCCCACTCATGTCCCCCTGCACCCCCACCTCCCAGCATCCAGGGGCACCCTCCACCAGGCCCCCACTCATGTCTCCCATCACCCCCACCCCCCAGCACTGCAGGGGCACCCTCCACCAGGCCCCCACTCATGTCTCCCTGCACCCCAAACCCCAGCAGTGCAGGGCACCCTCCACCAGGCCCCCACTCATGTCCAACTCATGTCTCCCATCACCCCCACCCCCCAGCAGTGCAGGGGCACCCTCCACCAGGCCCCCACTCATATCTCCCTGCACCCCCAACTCCCAGCAGTGCAGGGGCAGCCTCCACCAGCCCCCCACTCATGTCTCCCTGCACCCCCAACCCCCAGCAGTGCAGGGCACCCTCCACCAGGCCCCCGCTCATGTCTCCCACCACCCCCACCCCCCAGCAGTGCAGGGGCAGCCTCCACCAGGCCCCCACTAATGTCCCCCTGCACCCCCACCCACCAGCAGTGCAGGGCACCCTCCACCAGGCCCCCACTCATGTCCCCCTGCACCCCCACCCCCCAGCATCCAGGGGCACCCTCCACCAGGCCCCCACTCATGTCCCCCTGCACCCCCACCCCCAGCAGTGCAGGGCACCCTCCACCAGGCCCCCACTCATGTCTCCCTGAACCCCCAACCCCCAGCAGTGCAGGGCACCCTCCACCAGGCCCCCACTCATGTCTCCCTGCACCCCCAGCAGTGCAGGGCACCCTCCACCAGGCCCCCATTCATGTCTCCCTGCACCCCCAACCCCCATCAGTGCAGGGGCAGCCTCCACAAGGCCCCCACTCATGTCTCCCCGCACCCCCAACCCCCAGCAGTGCAGGGCACCCTACACCAGGCCCCCACTCATGTCTCCCACCACCCCCACCCCACAGCAGTGCAGGGGCAGCCTCCACCAGGCCCCCACTCATGTCCAACTCATGTCTCCCATCACCCCCACCCCCCGGCAGTGCAGGGGCACCCTCCACCAGGCCCCCACTCATGTCTCCCTGCACCCCCAACCCCCAGCAGTGCAGGGCACCCTCCACCAGGCCTCCACTCATGTCTCCCATCACCCCCACCCCCCAGCAGTGCAGGGGCACCCTCCACCAGGCCCCCACTCATGTCTCCCTGCACCCCCCACCCCCCAGCAGTGCAGGGCACCCTCCACCATGCCCCCACTCATGTCCAACTCATGTCTCCCATCACCCCCACCATTCAGCAGTGCAGGGGCACCCTCCACCAGGCCCCCACTCATGTGCCCCTGCACCCCCACCCCCAGCAGTGCAGGGCACCCTCTACCAGGCCCCCACTCATGTCCCCCTGCACACCCACCCCCCAGCATCCAGGGGCACCATCCACCAGGCCCCCACTCATGTCCAACTCATGTCTCCCATCACCCCCACCCCCCAGCAGTGCAGGCGTACCCTCCACCAGGCCCCCACTCATGTCTCCCTGCACCCCCAACCCCCAGCAGTGCAGGGGCAGCCTCCACCAGGCCCCCACTCATGTCTCCCTGCACCCCCAACCCCCAGCAGTGCAGGGCAACCTACAACAGGCCCCCACTCATGTCTCCCACTCCCCCCACCCCCCAGCAGTGCAGGGGCAGTCTCTACCAGGCCCGCACTCATGTCCACCTGCACCCCCACCCCCAGCAGTGCAGGGCACCCTCCACCAGGCCCCCACTCATGTCCCCCTGCACCCCAACTACAAGCATCCAGGGGCAGCCTCCACCAGCCCCCCACTTATGTATCCCTGCACCCCCAACCCCCAGCAGTGCAGGGCACCCTCCACCAGGCCCCCACTCATGTCCCCCTGCACCCCCACCCCCCAGCAGTGCAGGGCACCCTCCACCAGGCCCCCACTCATGTCTCCCTGCACCCCCCAACCCCCAGCAGTGCAGGGCACCCTCCACCAGGCCCCCACTCATGTCCAACTCATGTCTCCCTTCACCCCCACCCCCCAGCAGTGCAGGGGCACCCTTCACCAGGCCCCCACTCATGTCTCCCTGCACCCCCAACCCCCAGCAGTGCAGGGGCAGCCTCCACCAGGCCCCCACTCATGTCTCCCTGCACTACCAAAACCCCAGCAGTGCAGGGCACCCTCCACCAGGCCCCCACTCATGTCTCCCACACCCCCACCCCCCAGCAGTGCAGGGGCAGCCTCCACCAGGCCCCCACTCATGTCCCCCTGCACCCCTACCCCCCAGCAGTGCAGGGCACCCTCCACCAGGCCCCCACTCATGTCCCCCTGCACCCCCACCCACAAGCATCCAGGGGCAGCCTCCACCAGGCCCCCACTCATGTCTCCCTGCACCCCCAAACCCCAGCAGTGCAGGGCACCCTCCACCAGGCCCCCACTCATGTCCCCCTGCACCCCTACCCCCCAGCAGTGCAGGGCACCCTCCACCAGGCCCCCACTCATGTCCCCCTGCACCCCCACCCACAAGCATCCAGGGGCAGCCTCCACCAGGCCCGCACTCATGTCCAACTCATGTCTCCCATCACCCCCACCCCCCGGCAGTGCAGGGGCACCCTCCACCAGGCCCCCACTCATGTCTCCCTGCACCCCCAACCCCCAGCAGTGCAGGGCACCCTCCACCAGGCCTCCACTCATGTCTCCCATCACCCCCACCCCCCAGCAGTGCAGGGGCACCCTCCACCAGGCCCCCACTCATGTCTCCCTGCACCCCCCACCCCCCAGCAGTGCAGGGCACCCTCCACCAGGCCCCCACTCATGTCCAACTCATGTCTCCCATCACCCCCAACCCCCAGCAGTGCAGGGCAACCTACAACAGGCCCCCACTCATGTCTCCCACTCCCCCCACCCCCCCGCAGTGCAGGGGCAGTCTCCACCAGGCCCCCACTCATGTCCACCTGCACCCCCACCCCCAGCAGTGCAGGGCACCCTCCACCAGCCCCCCACTTATGTCTCCCTGCACCCCCAACCCCCAGCAGTGCAGGGCACCCTCCACCAGGCCCCCACTCATGTCCCCCTGCACCCCCACCCCCCAGCAGTGCAGGGCACCCTCCACCAGGCCCCCACTCATGTCTCCCTGCACCCCCAACCCCCAGCAGTGCAGGGCACCCTCCACCAGGCCCCCACTCATGTCCAACACATGTCTCCCTTCACCCCCACCCCCCAGCAGTGCAGGGGCACCCTTCACCAGGCCCCCACTCATGTCTCCCTGCACCCCCAACCCCCAGCAGTGCAGGGGCAGCCTCCACCAGGCCCCCACTCATGTCTCCCTGCACTACCAAAACCCCAGCAGTGCAGGGCACCCTCCACCAGGCCCCCACTCATGTCTCCCACACCCCGACCCCCCAGCAGTGCAGGGGCAGCCTCCACCAGGCCCCCACTCATGTCCCCCTGCACCCTACCCCCCAGCAGTGCAGGGCACCCTCCACCAGGCCCCCACTCATGTCCCCCTGCACCCCCACCCACAAGCATCCAGGGGCAGCCTCCACCAGGCCCCCATTCATGTCTCCCTGCACCCCCAACCCCCAGCAGTGCAGGGCACCCTCCACCAGGCCCCCACTCATGTCCCCCTGCACCCCTACCCCCCAGCAGTGCAGGGCACCCTCCACCAGGCCCCCACTCATGTCCCCCTGCACCCCCACCCACAAGCATCCAGGGGCAGCCTCCACCAGGCCCTCACTCATGTCTCCCTGCACCCCCAAACCCCAGCAGTGCAGGGCACCCTCCACCAGGCCCCCACTCATGTCCCCCTGCACCCCCCACCCCCAGCAGTGCAGGGCACCCTCCACCAGGTCCCCACTCATGTCTCCCTGCACCCCCAACCCCCAGCAGTGCAGGGCACCCTCCACCAGGCCCCCACTCATGTCCAACTCATGTCTCCCATCACCCCCACCCCCCAGCAGTGTATGGGCACCCTCCACCAGGCCCCCACTCATGTCTCCCTGCACCCCCAAACCCCAGCAGTGCAGGGGCAGCCTCCACCAGGCCCCCACTCATGTCTCCCTGCACCCCCAACCCCCAGCAGTGCAGGGCACCCTCCACAAGACCCCCACTCATGTCTCCCACCACCCCCACCCCCCAGCAGTGCAGGGCACCCTCCACCAGGCCCCCACTCATGTCCACCTGCACCCCCATCCCCAGCAGTGCAGGGCACCCTCCACCAGGCCCCCACTCATGTCTCCCTGCACCCCCAACCCCCAGCAGTGCAGGGCAGCCTCCACCTGGCTCCCACTCATGTCCAACTCATGCGTCTCATCACCCCCACCCCCCAGCAGTGAAGGGGCACCCTCCACCAGGCCCCCACTCATGTCTCCCTGCACCCCCAACCCCCAGCAGTGCAGGGGCAGCCTCCACCAGGCCCCCACACATGTCTCCCTGCACCCCTAACCCCCTGCAGTGCAGGGCACCCTCCACCAGGCCCCCACACATGTCTCCCACCACCCCCACCCCCAGCAGTGCAGGGCACCCTCCACCAGGCCCCCACTCATGTCTCCCTGCACCCCCAACCCCCAGCAGTGCAGGGGCAGCCTCCACCAGGCCCCCACTCATGTCTCCCTGCACCCCCAACCCCCAGCAGTGCAGGGCACCCTCCACCAGACCCCCACTCAAGTCTCCCACCACCCCCACCCCCCAGCAGTGCAGGGCACCCTCCACAAGGCCCCCACTCATGCCCACCTGCACCCCCATCCCCAGCAGTGCAGGGCACCCTCCACCAGGCCCCCACTCATGTCTTCCTGCACCCCCAACCCCCAGCAGTGCAGGGCAGCTTCCACCCGGCCCCCACTCATGTCCAACTCATGTCTCCCATCACCCCCACCCCCAGCAGTGCAGGGGCACCCTCCACCAGGCCCCCACTCATGTCTCCCTGCACCCCCAAACCCCAGCAGTGCAGGGGCAGCCTCCACCCGGCCCCCACTCATGTCTCCCATCACCACCACCCCCCTGCAGTGCAGGGGCAGCCTCCACCAGGCCCCCACTCATGTTTCCCACCACCCCCACCCCCCAGCAGTGCAGGGCACCCTCCACCAGGCCCCCACTCATGTCCAACTCATGTCTCCCATCACCCCCACCCCCCAGCAGTGCAGGTGCACCCTCCACCAGGCCCCCACTCATGTCTCCCTGCACCCCCAACCCCCAGCAGTGCAGGGCACCCTCCACCAGGCCCCCACTCATGTCCCCCTGCACCCCCACCCCCCAGCATCCAGGGGCACCCTCCACCAGGCCTCCACTCATGTATCCCATCACCCCCACCCCCCAGCAGTGCAGGGGCACCCTCCACCAGGCCCCCACTCATGTCTCCCTGCACCCCCAACCCCCAGCAGTGCAGGGCACCCTCCACCAGGCCCCCGCTCATGTCCAACTCATGTCTCCCATCACCCCCACCCCCCAGCAGTGCAGGGGCACCCTCCACCAGGCCCCCACTCATGTCCCCCTGCACCCTCACCCCCTGGCAGTGCAGGGCACCCTCTACCAGGCCCCCACTCATGTCCCCCTGCACCCCCACCCCCCAGCATCCAGGGGCACCCTCCACCAGGCCCCCACTCATGTCCAACCCATGTCTCCCATCACCCCCACCCCCAGAAGTGCAGGGGCACCCTCCACCAGGCCCCCACTCATGTCTCCCTGCACCCCCAACCCCCAGCAGTGCAGGGGCAGCCTCCTCCAGGCCCCCACTCATGTCTCCCTGCACCCCCAACCCCCAGCAGTGCAGGGCAACCTCCACCAGGCCCCCACTCATGTCTCCCACCACCCCCACCCCCCAGCATCCAGGGGCACCCTCCACCAGGCCCCCAGTCATGTCTCCCATCACCCACACCCCCCAGCAGTGCGGGGGTAGCCTCCACCAGGCCCCCACTCATGTCTCCCTGCACCCCCAACCCCCAGCAGTGCAGGGCACCCTCCACCAGGCCCCCACTCATGTCCAACTCATGTCTCCCATCACCCCCACCCCCCAGCAGTGCAGGGGCACCCTCCACCAGGTCCCCACTCATGTCCCCCTGCACCCCCACCCCCCAGCAGTGCAGGGCACCCTCTACCAGGCCCCCACTCATGGCCCCCTGCACCGCCACCCCCCAGCATCCAGGGGCACCCTCCACCAGGCCCCCACTCATGTCCAACCCATGTCTCCCATCACCCCCACCCCCCAGAAGTGCAGGGGCACCCTCCACCAGGCCCCCACTCATGTCTCCCTGCACCCCCAACCCCCGGCAGTGCAGGGGCAGCCTCCACCAGGCCCCCACTCATGTCCCCCTGCACCCCCAACCCCCAGCAGTGCAGGGCACCCTCCACCAGGCCCCCACTCATGTCTCCCACCACCCCCACCCCCAGCAGTGCAGGGGCAGTCTCCACCAGGCCCCCACGCATGTCCCCCTGCACCCCCACCCCCCAGCAGTGCAGGGCACCCTCCACCAGGCCCCCGCTCATGTCCCCCTGTACCCACACCCCCCAGCATCCAGGGGCACCCTCCACCAGGCCCCCACTCATGTCTCCCATCACCCCCACCCCCCAGCAGTGCGGGGGCAGCCTCCACCAGGCCCCCACTCATGTCTCCCTGCACCCCCAACCCCCAGCAGTGCAGGGCACCCTCCACCAGGCCCCCAATCATGTATCCCATCACTCCCACCCCCCAGCAGTGCAGGGGCACCTTCCACCAGGCCCCCACTCACGTCTCCCTGCACCCCCAACCCCCAGCAGTGCAGGGCACCCTCCACCAGGCCCCCACTCATGTCCTCCTGCACCCCCACCCCCCAGCGTCCAGGGGCATCCTCCACCAGGCCCCCACTCATGTCTCCCATCACCCCCACCCCCCAGCAGTGCAGGGGCAGCCTCCACCAGGCCCCCACTCATGTCTCCCTGCACCCCCAACCCCCAGCAGTGCAGGGCAACCTTCACCAGGCCCCCACTCATGTCTCCCACCACCCCCACCCCCAGAAGTGAAGGGGCAGTCTCCACCAGGCCCCCACGCATGTCTCCCTGCACCCCCACCCCTCAGCAGTGCAGGGCACCCTCCACCAGGCCCCCGCTCATGTCCCCCTGCACCCACACCCCCCAGCATCCAGGGGCACCCTCCACCAGGCCCCCACTCATGTCTCCCATCACCCCCACCCCCCAGCAGTGCGGGGGCAGCCTCCACCAGGCCCCCACTCATGTCTCCCTGCACCCCCAACCCCCAGCAGTGCAGGGCACCCTCCACCAGGCCCCCACTCATGTCTCCCACCACCCCACCCCCCAGCAGTGCAGGGTACCCTCCACCAGGCCCCCACTCATGTCTCCCACCACCCCCACCCCCCAGCAGTGCATGGCACCCTCCACCAGGCCCCCACTCATGTCCAACTCATGCTCCCTTAACCCCCAACCCCCAGCAGTGCAGGGGCACCCTCCACCAGGCCCCCACTCATGTCTCCCTGCACCCCCAACCCCCAGAAGTGCAGGGGCAGCCTCCACCAGGCCCCCACTCAAGTCTCCCAAACAACATGTCATCACAATCTAGATCCCTGGCCCTTATGGTCAGCCTCGAAATGCCAAACACCCACCCGAGTATTGCATCCACCCACTTAGAAATGGCAATAACATGATAGAACCCCAATTGCAAGTTTGGAAATGAACACATGTCCCTCACATACACCCAATGGGTGTCAGTGAATTTCAAAACCCATATCATGATATGCATGAAACCAATGAGATGATACTACACATTGAAGTTTGAAGAAAAAATATGTATTAAAAGCAAAATAAATTGAATCAAAAATAAACAAACAATAATGGAAATTTTAAAAAAAAAAGCAGCAGGTCCGTGAAATAATGCAAACGCACAAATCATAATCCAAAGGAAAGGTGTCCAAAGTCACAGACCACAAAAGTAAATCCAATGGAAAATTAAAATCGAAAAGCATTGCTCCATGGGTAAATCATAAAAAAAATGAAAATCCAAAAGTCAACTATATACAGATAAACAATCCAGGGTCCATGATCCCAACAGAAGAAATGAAACCTATCTAATAACACTACCTAAAAAAAAAAAAAATATACAAAAATGTGGCCCATTGTCCCAAAGGTCCAAAAAAAATGCAAAACCAAAGGAAACCTAACACTAACTACAGAACTATTTACAAGGGCAGCGGGCTAGTCCGACGGCTCACTTCGGGATGTTCCAGGCCAGGGCATCATCGAACTCCTGCTCAATGTCCCGGAGGCGGTCCTCCTCCATGGCCCCGAGGGTCCGGAGGCCCGTCCACATGTTCACCCCAAACTCCCTGCGGATTGCCTCGAGGCACTCGGTCCGCCTCAGGGCTCTCTGCATGGAGTTCTCCGCCCTGACCATCGTGAGCCGTGCCTCTTCCGCCCGCTGCCGCTCCGCATCTATGGCGTTGCCCAACCGCTGCCACACGGAAGACACTACCCGTCCTGGGTCCTCCTGCCCTCCGGCCGATGCCTGCCCCTCCGATGTCGAAGGCCCCGAGCCATCATGGCTCCCACCACGTTGCTGCTGCTGCTGTGCCTTTGCCGGTGCACTGCCTCCTGCTGCCTGCACATCCTCCGCTGGCTGGGGTGCAGTCGTTGACGTGGCCACCCCTGCTGGACGTCCGACTCCCGACTGTGGCAGGGATGCCTCCTCCACCAGCATGGCGGCACCATCAGAGGCAGCTCCACAGGGCACCCAGGTGACTAATGGGTGGGAAGATGGCACGGAGGACGACGCATAGGGGGTTCAGTTGAGGAGGGGGTCTGAGCAAGCCCCATCAAACGGAGGAATCCGGCCTGGGTGATCAGTAGGCCGACGCGGTCAACGAACCATTCGCGATGACGTGCAGTCTCCTCATGAAAAGACTGCAGGTCACCTCGCATGGCCCGTTGACGCAACGCCACACCAGTCAGGACAGGCTCACTCCGTACACGGATAGCCACGTCCGCAGGCAGAGGAAGGCCAGTTGTCGTGAGCACATCCCCTGCCTGAAAACGGGTCTGGACGTAGGCATCCCTGCTGGTGCAAGATGATGCAGTGACAGGATCAGGGACAGGATTGCACACAGGCACCTCTGCCGCGACCTGTGCTGCCTCCTGTCCCTGGTCCTGCACTGCACCACTAGCACCAGTGGAATCCCCACCTCCAGACCCCGTCTCTGTTGCTTGCACGACCTCCTCCTCCACCAAACCCCCCACCAACCTGGATGACTCTGTGCCATCTTCCCCCGTTGGGCCCTGTGGGGTCCCAGCCGCCCCTTCTACTGCTGAGGAGTCCAACTCCGACCTCCGCCTCTTGGACCTCCCCCCGGCAGCTGCGGCATTGGATGCGGCCCCGGACTCCTCACTCCCCGACAAGATCACAACCTGGGAGGGGAGCTGGGCCTTGCGACTCCGGCTGGTGGTGCGATCCCCGCCGCTGTGCTCCACAGCACCTTCTCCGCCCTCTTCATCAGTTGATGCTGCAGACAGGGAGAAATAAAACACAGGCATCAGGGCACTGTACAATGGACACATACACACATGACAGTTGCACATGAGTGGCATTGGCAAACCTCAGACATGGCATCACAATTGGCAACACACATGTCATTTCAACTTGCACACATGAGCCATACCACAGCCACATCCCAACTGCCAGCACCATCCATACACATACAACAGCATGAGCAGGCAAAGGTGAGCCAGACATCACATGCAACACAGGGAGTGCACTACACATGCACGCACACCACCACACTTGCATGCATGTGTACACCTCAGCCAACTGTCGCAGTGTTCAGATGGGCATCCATGTCACATCTGCCAATCAGGCTTCCACATCCCGCTGTCACATGCATCCATGTTGCATCACTGTTGCACCCTTGTAAAATACACACACATGCATATGTACACAGTGCTGATACATGCAGCTGAAAACAACATACATGCGTGACATCACGAACATGCCTACTTACATACACATTCATCCACACATGTGTGCCCACACAACTGCATTTGGCATGCAAGCCTACACACACAAGCACCATCCATGTCTCACACATGACAGCCCTCGCATGTGTTAGCCTCACGGCCCTGTATACCCCCACCCATACTCGGCCCCATACAAACAGATGTGCAACCGGCACACTACTGGCACATCACCACACGCACAGCTTACAATCATGATGCATGTACACTTACCGCTCGACTCCAGTCGGGTCTGCCTCTCAAGGACCTGGACTTGGAGCGCTAGGGATATGCGTTCCAGGACCCTCATCTGATCTTCCGACAAGTGGCCCCGGCGCCCCTTAGCATCCGCTGCCTTCAAGAGGCGCCGGGCCTTGTTGAGGGTCCTGGACCTGAAGTCCTCCCAGCGCTTCTTGACATGATGGAATAGCCGGACTGCCACCCCCTCCGCGTTGATGGCAGTCACGATGTCCGTCCAGATCCGAGTCCGTCCTTCCTTGTCGGCGCGCACACTTCCGAAGAGGGCATCATACTGCCCCAGGACTTGCTCCAGCAGGACACCAACTTCCCTGGCACTGAAGCTGGTGCCCCTCTGCCTCTCTGGCCGGGGATTGTCAGTGGGTGCAAGATGTTGGAGTGCCCGACAGGAGTGGGTGGGCAACTGGGCCCTGGGGCTGGGCTGTGGAGCGATGGAATCCCAGTCGGGAGTCTTCGGTTCCAGCAGGGGTGGTCACAGCAACAGCACCCCTGGCTGATGTGCAGGGAGCAAATGGCAGGGCATGTGGGCAGCAGGCAGTCAGGCAGCAGCAGATGGCAGGTGGGAGCATGCTCGGGGCTCTTGTTGGGTGTCCTGACCCACGTTTGAGCTATCATGCTGCAACATTTGGTGCTGTGGGCTTAGAAAATCCAAGATGGCCAAAAAGCCCACATGTGCGCCTGAATCCAGGAGACCCACGCAGTTTGCGCACACCAAAATGGTTGCCTAACTTGCCACCCACCAGTGCGAGCAGGATGGGCCGGGGTGCCATGAGTGAAATGTGTGCCAAAGGAAAAACCGCACTTTAAAATAGCCTTTTGTTTCCCTGAATGCCAGCTCAAAATGTCTATTTCAAACATTGCAACATATCCAAAAATCTCACTGAACACCAGCAGACATCTGGCAGAATGAAGTGTGTGTGCATACAAAATCTGGGAAGTTGAAGAGCCCCAAAACAATGTTCATAACAAGACTGGCTGAGCTCTGCAGGTCTGCAGCAGCCTAACTGAAACTGGATTTAAAACTACCAAAAATCGAAAATGTTTAAATTAACTGAGTGACCTACTTTTGAGTGTCACATAGTTTGTAACTGTTAAAATGTCATAGTTTTGAACTCAGAATCAGCATTCTAGCTGCATATGTAAAAATTGTCTTGACTTAAACTGGGGAACAAAAAGTGACATTTTACCTGAAACCTGGCTTAAGGAAACTGGAATTCTGCCAGACAGCTACCCCCGACAGGAGTGGGGGCTTGCCCAACAAAGGCATTCCCAGGCCTGGCTGCATTCTGTTGCTCCTGCCAAAAGGAGGTCACACACTCTCTGATTGAATTATCAGGGGATTGCAAGAAACTAAAGAAAGGGCCCAGGCAGAGGGTTTATTGGGGGGAGGTCATAAATGGCTTCCTCTTGAACAATGGGCCTTCCAGGGCCCAGGCAGATGGTTTATTGGGGGGGCCGTAAAATAGCTTCCTCTTGGCAGAAGCTGGGAGGGGCAGGGTCTCTGAGCTTGGCAGAAACTGGATAAACTGGTTTCTACACCATATGACCTGAAAAGACACACCCCTGTTGGCCAGAATATGATTCTAAGAAAGATGTATAACTCAGAGTGCGGACTTGTCAAAATTATTGAAATGATACCATAATTCTTGTGATTTTTCTGTGCACGTTTTAAGACGCGTTGGGAATTTGTGTGATGTTCTGGGGAAAAGCCCCGCTATTTATTGACACCACATGCTCTGTGTTTAAGCTAGCGACCTAGAAAGTTACTGAGATATGTGTGGGAGGGGGGTGTACATGTGTATAAATCTGGAGAAAAATCCGATGTTGCAAAACCCACTAATAAGCACAAAATGTTGCCATTTCTGAATGCAAGCCCCCAGGAAGAGCAGAGTTTGAACAGAGTATACCACATGTGATATGTGATGGGTGCATGTAATTTTAAACAAATGTGTAACTTTGCAAATATGTATTTGGGTCAAATATAGATTTGTGTGCAACTTGACAGGGGAGTATCCTTTCTGCAGACCATAAAACAGCATCACCATGACACACATTTCCTTCCCCCAATCAAAGCAGTGCGGAAAGCTTGACCAATGGGCAGTTGAGAGAGGGGCTGGCTAGTGATGCTGCACACACACCCACTTTCAAAAGACATAAAAAGAGCCACTGGAAGCTAGAGAGGGGATTCAAATCCAGTTGCTGCAACGCGCTCTGCCGGACCACACATCATCCAGAAGATACCAGATCCAACACTTAGACTTTAAAACTCCAAAGAACTTGATTCAGAACTCAAAGCAAGGGCCTAAACCCACAAACTGAGAACTCTTCTCAGCAGGCCTCAGCATCCAGCAAACCTAACAGCGGTAGCAGCATCCAGGAGCCATGCAGATCAGCGCTGTGTCCAGAGAAAGCTGTGCAGAAAGATCCAGGAGCTGTGCACAGACGCTGTACCCAGAGATCCAGGAGCTGGGCCAGGAGCAGTGTCAGACCAGACCAGCAGAGCAGAGACCAGACGCTGTGCGCAGAGACCGTCCGGGGCGAAACCAGAACCGAAGCCATCTTGACCCGATCCGTGAGACCTAGACCTTCCAAATACATTGTGAGTACAGCTAGGACGGTGTGAAACCAAATCTCTTAGTTTCCAGTGATATAATTCAATCTATTTAATCTAAGTAGAACTGCCTCCTAACTGTCACTTGTCAATTCTGCAGCCGCATAGCTGTCACCTGTCATTTTTAAAAGCTGTCACCTGTCAATTTGAGTTACTTTAAATTCGAAAAACGACCTTTACAAAATTGTTCATATCCTTGGAACCGTTTGGGCTAGAAACTTGGTTTAACTTTCCCCTGAAAGCTTAGAATCTTAGCCTTTGAACGAACCTAGAACCGACTTGCTACTCCTTATAATTTTGCCGTAATCGTGATTCACGCATTCGCGAATTTTGCCGCGATTTGCGATTTCAGATGATTTCTCTCACGTGTGAAAAGCGGCAACTTCCTTGCTTTACTTTGCCAAAAACTCGTTTAACCTGCTAGTTACTCCTAGAGCATTTTTAAAGTGATCCTGAACTCATATAAAGTAGCTATCACTCACCCTGAACCTCCTAGGGAATTAAAACCATTTTTAGCATATTCCTCACTTCATTGCCACCTCTCAAAGCACTTTTGCCTGTATTTCAAACTCATACCTGTTTTCTCTAAGCTTGCTGGGGTGAACTGAATTACATTTGATTGCATTTCTGAGAACTGTGTGCTTTCCTTCCATTTCTTTGCATTGCATAAAGGGGGGGAGTGAATTGCCAGAGAAAAGTAATTACATTGTTTTGTTGAAATCATATTGAGTATTTTCTGTACTGCATTTTCATTCAACATTGCTTCGATCTGAATTTATATCAAGCATTCTCTACCACCTTATTCTTCTGTTCCTATTCCCAAGTGTGCTACCTCATCCTTTATACTACTCCTGAGTATCCAAATCAGTTTATTAGTAGGACATTATTCATTGTTGATCACTGCTCATGTTCTTAAGTATGATATTAATTATTAATTTATCATAAAAGTGTGATATATATATTTTGTTTAATTTTTCTCAAATAAACCTTTTAAACTTGCAAAACAGAACTACTTCTTGGCTCAGTGGGGTCAGGGGGATTCTAAGAGAGGGGTGTTATATAGGGGTAGTCATCCAGGACTTTTGAACTGGACATAAAGATATATCAATAAGGGTTTCCATTCCGTACCCCAGACTAGGCATTGACTTAGCTGTAGTATTTCATTGGATCTTCTTACAAATTGGGGGCTCGAACCGGACGTCTGGGTTAGATCTATCACTTGTGCAGATTAATACAGTGTGCTAACTGACAGGAGACATACATCCGGTCGGATCACCACGCTGTGTTACGCTGTCAAGCACTCCTCAAAGGAACGCTCTAAGGAAAAGGTCTGTTTTGCAAAAATAAAATACAAACTTCTGTAAGTCAGGAAGGAACTCAAATTCCAGAATGACGACCTTGGTAGATATGGAAATAGCCAGAGAGCACTTCTTACATAAGCTATTTGTCAGAGGTGAGTGGACTCATAAGGGACCAGACGGTCTGGTTGCAGGCAATCGCACCCAAGATCACTGAAACAGGGTCAGATACATGTAGAGACCAGGGTCCATTACATGTGGCCCTGAGTGAACTATATATGGCCCCTAAGGCCAAGGATCAGCACAACAAGATTGCCAGGGTAGCGGCATATTTATATTTGCATATGGGAGCCATGCAGGACAAATGTGCTGAAGGCCAAGATCTGGCGAGTAGGCAACTGCTGGCATTACAGAAGACCCAATCTGATCTGGACTCTTCTGAGCAGAGGCTGCACCGAAGCCAGGAGTCCGAAAATGAGAGTAGACAGTACATCATTAAAATAAAGAAGGATATGGATTTCCTGCAACAGGGAAAGGCTGACCAGGATACAAGAATTCTGGCTTTGCAGAAGGAACGCCAAGACAGTTTGGACTCCCTACTGCAGAGCCAGAAAAAGCTGGAGCAACAGATCAATTTCAACAGGGCATGCACAGAGCAGGTAGCCAACCTGCAAATCCAACTAGACTGAGAGAAAGAGGAGAGCAATAAACTGATCCTGAAAGACCTGGATTCCCTGGCAGAGTTTGATCAGGAGCGCCAGAAAGCTGGTGCCTTCCAAAGGCAAAGGGACGACCTGCCGGCACAGATGCAGACTCTTAGTCAGGAAAGGGACACCTTAGGCCAGGAAGTCTGCTACTTAAAAAGAAAAATGGAAGAAAATCACCTGGCCCGCCAGGGACTGGGTGACCTCCAAAAAGAACACCAGGACTTGCTAGAGCACACCAGGAGGGTGGAGGAGGCTCTGGCAAGACAGGAGCAGGCCAGTAGGGATGGGACTCAGGAGGTAACCCTCCTGCAGCAAAGACTGGCCCAGTGCTCCAGGACCAATCAGGAAACGCAGAGAGAGAATGGGGCTCTCTGCCAGCACAATGATAGGCTCCAACAACAGATAGTGATGCAGGAGAGACTGGTAGAGTCTAGTAAGGCCTTAACTGAGGAACTGAAGGCGCAGGCTCTTGCATTGCAACAGGGAGCAGGGGCGGATAGAGACCAGGTTCGCTGGGAAAGGGAAACTCCTGAGCATAACCTCATGACCCCTAGTACCAGAGGCCTTTATCTCTCTCAGTCCCTGGACTCTGCCACCCCCATGTCCCCTGGCGCACATGAGCACCGGGCCACAGGGGTGGCAGATTACTATCCAGCCAGAAGCATGGAGCTCATAGGCCAGTACCTCCCAGGAATGGATGGGCGGGCATCCGGGTATGGGCACCCAAGCACAGTGCAATTTAGTGGGGAACCCCAGGAGAATAGGCCCATTAAGGGCATCCTGAAAACTTCTGCCCAGTTAGGTCAGTGGGGGGGGGGGGTACCCATCAAATCCTGGCAGCAAGGAGGAATCTGAAGACTCCTCTGAACGGCGCAGGACACAGGAGACCAGGTCCCCACATTCTGCCAGCCATTCCCAGGCTCGCAGAATCCGGGAAAACCTGGAAGATCAGACAGGAACCTCTGGGAGCAGTGCCTCTGAGTCAGAGGATGAATGGACCAGGGTTACCCGAACCAAAAAGGCCAATAAGGCAAAAAGGGCCTTGCTTAAGGACCCATTGAAACAGATTGAGGCAATCAGGAGTGTCATCACGCCTTATCATAAGAACGCCCAGTACTCTGTTTTGGTACACTTGGGGCTCTATAAGCAAATGATGGAGACTTTTCATTTGAAGGACAGCCAAAGCTGTATCCAATGTGTAAAGTGGACATTCTCCCCAGAGTACTCCAGTTTCTTTGCGGGGCTGGAGGACCAAAATCATTCAAGGTGGTCCACCTATAGGGCGGCCACATTAAAACATTTTTCTGTTCACAGAAATCCCCAAGACGCTCGCAAGGCAGCCTACAATTTGCAGTGTGGGGAGGATCAGGCCCCACAAGAGTTTGTGCAAGAATTAAAGCGTGCTTTGCGCAGACCACCAGAAGGGTGCGCACAGACAGCAGAGAATTTATCAATACTTTTTTCCATGCCTTGCCCAAATACATCATGACCCAGCTCGTGAGAGATTTTCACGAGAAAAGATCTTTAGACTGGGTCATTGAACAGGCTACCCGGATCTATGAGGTGCAGAAGCCCATAGAAAATAAAAATAATGCGCCCAAAAACCCCAAAACGAACAGCAACCCTGCTGCTGCCAAGGTGGCAGAGGTAAAGGTTGCCCCCGTTTTAGACTTGGAGATGGGGGGGCCTAAAAACCTACCTGCACCTAATAATCCTATGACCAGAAGGCCCTCGGGCCCGTCACAGACAGGGAGTCGAGGAGTTAGTCCCACAAATGGGGTCCCCCGCTCCCCTGACTATGTAAGTCCCCGCTATAAGGGAAACCGACCAATCCTGGGTTATGTGTGGACTTCTCCGGCCCAAGGGGGGGATCCAGCCAAGCACCTGACCCGGGGAACTTCCCTCCTAACTTCCCCAGGAGGGCAGAAATTCTCCAAATCCTGGGCAGAACTTTTTCCCCAGGTATCCACCCAATTTCCAGCCCCAAAATCATCCATCCTTCTTTCCCCAATTCCCTGAGCCCAGACAACCTAATCCGGGAGAGGGGAGGCCAAGCATGGAGGGGTACCAAAATCTTCCCAACCAGGGGTACTACCAGAGAAGGGATAGCTACCCTTCCCGGGATCAGCCCAGGGGAGAAAATAGAGCCCCGTATCAGCCTGAGCAGGTTTCCCAGTTAGAGCGCCAGGTCCAAAATATGGCACGGGATCTGGGTCACATAATGAGGGCTCAACAGAACCCTCAGATGAGCATGCCACTGCCGAATGCCCCAAACTCTGGACCTGGTGCTCCAGAACAATGACGGGGGCAGCACCCTGATAACACACTGGTTCCCAGGGAGGAGGCACAAGAGGAAGGGGGGTGTAAAGCCTTGGAGGAAGCTTCCTTCCCAACTTGTAAACAGCCCCTGGAAAACCAGGAACGGAAACAAAATCTCCTACCCCTGAAAGCCTGCCTCCCAAGGAGCAGAGGGGGGGTTGGAGAAACAAAGGACCCAAACAGACCCACTTTGTGGAGGAGGTACAGGTCTTCCAATTTGAGGGAGAGGGATCCTCAGAGGATCCTGGGGAAAGGATCTTCTCCTTTAGAGATGGGGGAACTCCTCCAAAGGAAAAATGGGTCCCAAGGGATGCCAATTCAGACTGGGGAGATATGGAGACTGGGCTACCGCCGCCCATCATCTCATCCCAGAACCCACAATACCAAAATCCCCTGGTTCAAACCCATCCTGGTGACTGCCTCTAAAAAGGGGGGGCGGCCCAGAACCGGAACCAGGGGAACCCACAATGGCTCTGATCTCCAGTTGCCAACTTTTTCTTTCAGATTCCCAAGGTTCTCCACAGAATTCTTCCCAAATCTCTTCGCTAGCAATGTCCAAAACCAGAAAGTTAGCCCACCAGTTGTCCAAAAATGTGCATTATCTGTGCCCCCTTGAGGAGAAGGAGGGAAGATACTATGCCCCGGTACAAGTACAGGGGCAGGGTACAATTTTGGCACTGGTGGACACTGGATCCCAAGCTACCCTTCTGTCCAAAAGGGCCTTTGAGGAACTAAATGCAAGAAGGGGGGAGAATTACCGTATTCCTCTCACCTCTCTTCCGGGACAACTGCAGAACTTTGACGGGAAGGAAATTCCTGTTGAGGGGACTGCAGATTTGGACATCAAAATTGGGCGACACAAGGTGAAACACCCGGTCATAGTAGTGACTCCAGAGGGCACCCCTTGTTTACCAGGGAATGACCTCCTGAGAAGGTTGTCACCCCTAATAGACTGTGTAAACAAGGTCCTCTGGACCCAGACTAGCCGACCAATAAAATTAAAACAGAGTGTCAACCATGTTAGTTTAAACGGCACCTGCCACATGGTTGAACAATAATCTGACCAAGTAGAATTTCACTTCCAGAACAACCAAATTCCAGACGTGACAGTAATAGCAGTAGGACAACAGACTGGTGATGGGGGGTCCTCTCTATTTCTGAAAATCAACCTTCCTTCCAGTTTAAGGTGGTATTCCACACTGGAAGGAAACACTCTGAAATTCTTCACCAATCCACAATCAGAAACTCCCACTCCTATAGTCCAGAAAGATGTGAAATCAGCTCAGAGCCTGGCTGATATTCAGCAAATTGGAGAGCAGTTGTTCATCCCTGTTCAGTTAAATGATGGGAAGGACGAGTGTGTGTGAACAACGGTAAGAGCTTCATCAGCGAAGCCATGTTCCGCCAACTCCCAAAAGATCCAGCCATTCCCATATTCAAACTGATAGACAAATGGGAAATGGACCTGGAAGCACCTAATTCCAAACATCTCCTGCCAAGCAGGTGTATGCTCAAAATCTCCATTGGCAACAAGAGCATAGTCCATAATTGTTGGGTCGTGCGAGACGTCACTGCCGCCTTTTACTTAGGCAGTGACATTCTCAATCGCTTTGCCATTAGTTTGGACCTAATAAACTTCAAAGCTTGGTTCCGATTAGCGGATAATCCCATGGGCTTTGATGATCCAGAAAAAAGCAATTCGGTCAGCTCAATTGCTACCTTATGCAGTTGAAATTCAGATTAAAGAAGAAGTCACCATCCCAGAAAGGACCCGACAATTCTCCCTGGAAGTTAAAGTTAAAAGAGGACAACATTTGAAAAACCCTGATGCTTACATACATCTAAACGCTTCTCTCCAACAGCAAGGGTTGGGGGTAAATCCAACTCCATTAGTCAATATAGAACATGACACCATCCCAATAGAGGTGGATAACAGCGACTTAAAGAGTATTACTCTAGCCGCAGGCACCATTATTGGAATGGTGGTTGATGACCGACATTTCTCCATTGATTTAGGAAATGAACTGTTAGGACCAATCCCCAAGGACTGTTTTGACAGTGACAGTGAGGACAATACAACACCAGACAGGATTTTTACCCGGCATGGGGGGAACTTCCTGGTGTACACTTCCTGCCCCTATGGTAAGGAAGATGTGACTTGTGACTTCAGGAGGGATGAGGTGATTTTCCAGGTCCATGAGTGCTGCCTTTCCCACCTGAAGCCTCCGGTCCAAATCAGCACTCTGACCAGGGACTTCTCCACCCAGCTGGAGGAGGCCGCTGAGATAGCCAAACCAGAAGTCTTTCCAGGCTTCAGGCAGATGGTGGAAGAGAGAGTTAACCTAGCTGATGCCTGTGTGACTCTGGAACAAAAGCAAAAGTTGAAACAAGTTTTCTTGGATTTCCAAGATCTCTTTGCGGTAGACTCATATGACTGTGGTCGCACCGACATCCACACCACAACAATTCCCACGGACCCTGGAATGACTCCAGTGTTTGTGAAGCAATATCGCTTGCCTCTCGCATCCATGGAGTCCCTTACTGAAATAATTAAGAACCTTGAGTCCCGGGGAATAATCCGTCCAGTCCAATATTGAAGCCAAACGGCCAGTGGAGACTCTGCGCCGACCTTAGGGAGCTCAACAAACGGGTCCATACTTCCCGATGGCCTCTCCATACATTGACCAAGGGCTGGCCCAGATCCAGGGGTCACAGGTATTCACTGCAATAGACCTGACCAATGGATACTGGACCGTGCCTGTAAGTAGCGAGGACCAATACAAACTGGCTTTTACCCTTGGGGGCCAGCAGTAGACATGGACCCGGACTCCCTTCGGATACCTCAACTCCGGCAATGAATTCAACATTTTCCTACATAAGGCCATGCCCGACCTGGGTGCGAGGGGTAACCTGGCTTATGTAGATGATGTCCTCATCAAAAGTTCATCTGTGGTGGAACACATAGCGGAGATCCGTTATGTTCTGACCCAGTTGAGGGCCGCCGGAGCAAAACTTTCCTTTCAGAAAGCACAGTGGTGTAGAACCCGTGTAAATTTCTTGGGGCATGAGATTACTCCTCAGGGTCTCTGTCCCCAGGAAAAGAAAGTGGAAGCACTTCAGAAACTGAAAGACCCCACAACTCTGCGGGAACTAAGGAGCCTCCTTGGACTGACTAATTACAGCAGAAAGTTCATTGAGGGCTACGCAGAGATCACCAGACCCTTGATTCATCTCCTGAAGGGGGGGGTCAAGTGGGAATGGGGTCCAGAACAAGCCGAGGCAGTAAGACAACTCAAAAGAAGCCTCTCACAAGCGCCCTGCCTAGCTTACCCTGTCAGAAACAAGGAGTTCTTCCTGGAGACAGGGTTCTCTAATAAGTGCTTGACGGCAGTATTATACCAAAAGCATGACAAGGTCAATAAAGTAATCTCCTATGCGAACAAAACTTTATCCTCTGTGGAGGAAAAATTCAACGATTGTGAGAAGGCACTCCTGGCAACGGTGTGGGCATTGAAGAATTACGGCCCGTTTATCCATGGGGAACACATCATAGTGGAGACTCCACACCAGCCTCTGCAATATCTCCAAAGTGACAGAATCCGGGCCGGAAATGTGAGTAATTCCCAAATTACTTCCTGGATTCTGTCAATGCAAGGCTTTCCTGTGGAGGTCAGATATGGCCAAAACAAGAAGAGTCCCCTCGCGCAAGGTCTGGCTGACTTGCATGATTGTGCCAGAGAAAACTGTCTCGAGGACGAAAGTCTAAAAATCAAGGACAACATGGGGGCATACCTTAATTCCCCACACAAAGTCTTTGAAGAAGACAAGTGTGAGGGAATGCCCACTGTCTATGTGGATGGATGCTCTTACCATGTTGACAACGACAGGGAGAAAGAACTGGTGGCTGGCGTAGGGAATGCATGGGTGAAGGAGTTCCCAGAACCCTCCGCTGGATACAAAATTGGTCCCTGAAGTAGTCAGGTGGCAGAATTGATGGCTGTGCATCAAGCCATCCTCACTGCTGTCCAGCATCAACTCCACGAACGGGTCATAATCACAGATTCGGATTATGTACGGAACGGGTTCGTGGAGCACCTGGTTAATTGGAAAACCAGAGGCATGTTATGCGCTAATAAACAAACCCTTGAAACATGGGAAGTTGATCCAAAACATTTATGATCTGGTCACCTCGAATGGGATGACCATCTATTGGAAGAAGATCAAGGGTCATTCCAAAGTAGAGGGACCAGACAAAACTGGAAATGACGTAGCTGATCAGCTGGCCAAAACCGGGGCCATCCAAGGGGATCTAATTGAAATAGAGTCCCTGTTGGGGGAAATCAAGGTCACTGCTATCACTAGGTCCCAGACAAATGCTCACAATGATCTTTCAACTGCACAATGGAGTAAGGAGACCCCTGATGCTGATTTAATGACAGCTCAGAAGGGGGATCCAATTATTGGTAAGTTTTACCAACACCTTGAGGACCCTGAGAACTTTCCCCTGACGGATACCGATTACATTGTGAAAGAGGACCTAAGAGTGTCGATGAAATGTCCAAAAATGTTCCGAATCCAAGACGGTTTGCTGGTAAGGAAATCCAAAGCTGGCCACGATCAGTGGGTGGTTCCTACCTCATTCCGAAGCCTGATGTTAAGTCACGCCCATGACGCGGCCACCGCCGGTCATAGGGGGTTTCACACACCACTGGAAATCTTAAGAGAGGTTGCATACTGGCCACACATGGGGCAGGACCTCGACCAATACTTGAAGGGGTGTCTTGTGTGCGCACAATTTCAGCCATCATCCCTCACATACCGTGCGCCTCTCCGAAAGAGGGGGATGACACTGCCATGGTCAGATTTGCAAATCGACTTTGTAGGCCCTGTGATTCGCACGTCTAGAGGAAACAAGTACATGTTGACCGTTACATGCTTGTTTACCAAGTGGGTGGAATGTCTCCCAGCCCCAAATTGCAAGGCAGAAACTGCAGCTGCCCTGATGATTAACCACATCTTTTCCCGTTTTGGTCTACCTCAAAGGATTGAGTCAGACAGGGGTAGCCACTTCACCAGTGAAGTAATGACAAAGATGTGGGAGATACTGGAGGTTAAAAGGAAGCTACACATTGCTTACAGGCCAACTTCTTCTGGGGCAGTAGAGAGATATAACCGAACCATTTTGAGCATATTAAAGAAGTTTGTGGCAGATTCCTGGCCAAGTTGGGATATCTGATTACCTCTGGTCCTAATGGCCATCAGATCTACCCCGTCATCTGCAACCAAAATGTCACCATTTGAGTTGATGACTGGACGCAAGATGGTGCTTCCTCAGCATTTGCTCTACAGGACCCAAGAGCAGACCTTAATAAATGCCTCCACTACTCATGAGTATGTGGAGAATTTAAGGAAACACCTTCAACATGCTTTTGCCTATGCTCAGCGGAATCTAGAAAGATCAGCCGAGAGTATGAAGACCCATTACGACCTGAAAACCACCAGGAAAGTATACGAGGTGGGGGACCGGGTCTATCTATATAATTTCCAAAGGAACCAGGCCAAACAGAGGAAATTTTTGCCTACATGGAAAGGACCCTTTGAGATTATAGACAAGATCTCCCCTGTGGCCTACAAGATCTGCCTCACCAAAGGCAGTTTGGCAGAGGGGGAAGACAAGTGGGTCCACATCAACCAGTTGAAGTGTTGCCATCCCAGGCACACTTTGCAGCAACTGGAGGAGTTCTCTGTAATCCCAGAGGGTACCGCTCCAGAGTAATTCAATTCCAACCCTAAAAGATCCTACATATAGCCTATCAAATTCTGTGTTTCTCAAGTTTATGTGTTCCTGTCTCTTAATTTAAAAAAAATGTGCATGTTCACATCTGTTGAGTTCTAAAATATATATGCCACCCCACTATATCACTGGTGGGGGAGAAATGTCCATGAATAGGTATTGCCGCTCTTCCTTTGTCATCCTAGGAGAAAGAAAACCTGAAGACTGGCCAAGGAGGACGATCCGGAGACTGGGAGGAGAGACCCAAGGGGCCCGGGGTACCGCCCAATATTCCCATCAGGACCGGCGAGGAGAACCGATCGATCAGTACCGGATGGAGGAAAAGATGCTGAACTGTGCCATTTGCAGAATTGGAAGAAGATTATGCGGACATACCAGTGCGTGGGTCATCACCTTCTGTGCACCCGACTCCCCATCGACTCAAATTTAAAGTGCAGTCGCGTGGGGGGGCTTTGTTGGGTGTCCTGACCCACGTTTGAGCTATCATGCTGCAACATTTGGTGCTGTGGGCTTAGAAAATCAAAGATGGCCAAAAAGCCCACATGTGCGCCCGAATACAGGAGAACCACGCAGTTTGCGCACACCAAAATGGTTGCCTAACTTGCCACCCATGAGTGCGAGCAGGATGGGCCGGGGTGCCATGAGTGAAATGTGTGCCAAAGGAAAAACCGCACTTTAAAATCACCTTTTGTTTCCCTGAATGCCAGCTCAAAATGTCTATTTCAAACATTGCAACATATCCAAAAATCTCACTGAACACCAGCAGACGTCTTTCAAAAGACATAAAAAGAGCCACTGGAAGCTAGAGAGGGGATTCAAATCCAGTTGCTGCAATGCTCTCTGCCGGACCACACAACATCCAGAAGATACCAGATCCAACACTTAGACTTTAAAACTCCAAAGAACTTGATTCAGAACTCAAAGCAAGGGCCTAAACCCACAAACTGAGAACTCTTCTCAGCAGGCCTCAGCATCCAGCAAACCTAACAGCGGTAGCAGCATCCAGGAGCCGTGCAGATCAGCGCTGTGTCCAGAGAAAGCTGTGCAGAAAGATCCAGGAGCTGTGCACAGACGCTGTACCCAGAGATCCAGGAGCCGGACCAGGAGCAGCGTCAGACCAGACTAGCAGAGCAGAGACCAGACGCTGTGCGCAGAGACCGTCCGGGGCGAAACCAGAACCGAAGCCATCTTGACCCGATCCGTGAGACCTAGACCTTCCAAATACCTTGTGAGTACAGCTAGGAAGGTGTGAAACCAAATCTCTTAGTTTCCAGTGATATAATTCAATCTATTTAATCTAAGTAGAACTGCCTCCTAACTGTCACTTGTCAATTCTGCAGCCGCATAGCTGTCACCTGTCATTTTTAAAAGCTGTCACCTGTCAATTTGAGTTACTTTAAATTCGAAAAACGACCTTTACAAAATCGTTCATATCCTTGGAACCGTTTGGGCTAGAAACTTGGTTTAACTTCCCTCTGAAAGCTTAGAATCTTAGCTTTTCAACGAACCTAGAACCGACTTGCTACTCCTTATACTTTTGCCGTAATCGTGATTCACGCATTCGCGAATTTTGCCGCGATTTGCGATTTCAGCTGATTTCTCTCACGTGTGAAAAGCGGCAGCTTCCTTGCTTTACTTTGCCAAAAACTTGTTTAACCTGCTAGTTACTCCTAGAGCATTGTTAAAGTGATCCTGAACTCATATAAAGTAGCTATCACTCACCCTGAACACCAGCAGACATCTGGCAGAATGAAGTATGTGTGCATACAAAATCTGGGAAGTTGAAGAGCTCCAAAACAATGTTCATAACAAGACTGGCTGAGATCTGCAGGTCTGCAGCAGCCTAACTGAAACTGGATTAAAAACTACCAAAAATGTTTGAATTAACTGAGTGACCTACTTTTGAGTGTCACATAGTTTGTAACTGTTAAAATGTCATAGTGTTGAACTTAGAATCAGCATTCTAGCTGCATATGTAAAAATTGTCTTGACTTAAACTGGAGAACAAAAAGTGACATTTTACCTGAAACCTGGCTTAAGGAAACTGGAATTCTGCCAGACAGCTACCCCCGACAGGAGTGGGGGCTTGCCCAACAAATGCATTCCCAGGCCTGGCTGCATTCTGTTGCTCCTGCCAAAAGGAGGTCACACACTCTCTGATTGAATTACCAGGGGATTGCAATAAACTAAAGAAAGGGCCCAGGCAGAGGGTTTATTGGGGGGAGGTCATAAATGGCTTCCTCTTGAACAATGGGCCTTCCAGGGCCCAGGCAGATGGTTTATTGGGGGGGGGGCGTAAAATAGCTTCCTCTTGGCAGAAGCTGGGAGGGGAAGGGTCTCTGAGCTTGGCAGAAACTGGATAAACTGGTTTCTACACCATGTGACCTGAAAAGACACACCCCTGTTGGCCAGAATATGATTCTAAGAAAGAAGTATAACTCACAGTGCGGACTTGTCAAAATTATTGAAATGATACCATAATTCTTGTGATTATTCTGTGCACGTTTTAAGATGCGTTGGGAATTTGTGTGATGTTCTGGGGCAAAACCCCGCTATTTATTGATACCACATACTCTGTGTTTAAGCTAGCGACCTGGAAAGTTACTGAGATATGTGTGGGAGGGGGGTGTACATGTGTATAAATCTGGAGAAAAATCCGATGTTGCAAAACCCACTAAAAAGCACAAAATGTTGCCATTTCTGAATGCAAGCCCCCAGGAAGAGCAGAGTTTGAACAGAGTATACCTCATGTGATATGTGATGGGTGCATGTAATTTTAAACAAATGTGTACCTGTGCAAATATGTATTTGGGTCAAATATAGATTTGTGTGCAACGTGACAGGGGAGTATCCTTTCTGCAGACCATAAAACAGCATCACCATGACACACATTTCCTTCCCCCAATCAAAGCAGTGCGGAAAGCTTGACCAATGGGCAGTTGAGAGAGGGGCTGGCTAGTGATGCTGCACACACACCCACTTTCAAAAGACATAAAAAGAGCCACTGGAAGCTAGAGAGGGGATTCAAATCCAGTTGCTGCAATGCGCTCTGCCGGACCACACAACATCCAAAAGATACCAGATCCAACACTTAGACTTTAAAACTCCAAAGAACTTGATTCAGAACTCAAAGCAAGGGCCAAAACCCACAAACTGA